>NW_019214567.1:0-104308 GCF_002532875.2 Varroa jacobsoni
CATACAATTGCGAAACGATTGTGAATTTGACAAGAGAGGATCCGGTGGGGCCGGGGAGGGTTAGAAGATAGAAAAAGAAGCTATAAGAATAAATCAATGTCTATAGATTTTTGTTCGTTATGGCTATTGAGAGAATTTTAGATAAGTGCTATTGTATATGAGTTTTTTTGTAACGACGCTTTTTTTAATCTAGGTAGGTGAAAACATTTTTCGATATTTATGGCTAGTCCGAAAGAATAAAGCCTGTCTTCAAATGTTACTGTAAGAACTGGAGACTGGAAACAGTTATATAGATAACTTGAAAGGGTACGCGCGATTGGAATATGTATAAAGGGTAGCTGTAGTTACCTATTTGTGATTATGTACTAAACTGTCTCTCTAACAATTGCATGATTCACTCTAACTCATGAATGATAATTAATCGGATGCGGCCAGTACTTAGTCCCGCAAAAATATTCTATTGTTACGCGTTTGAGACTATCTGGTCAAGTACTTAACGTTTGTGCGAAAACATAAATCTGCCGATGAATATACAGAATGTTTTTTTTCTGTGTGGAGCAGCTAGGAGACTTAATGTCTTACGCGTGTGATGGAGAAATAAGGTAGTAAATAGGACGTTGTCAGATCCAATCGAATATCGTACACAGAAACAACTGAGAGCCAGCTTTCCGATCAGACCCAGGTTTATAATTTTAAGCAGACGCATTATACAAGCACGTGTCGATATGAAATGTATTGTAAATATTCGGTTTGTCAAATCAGCTCCTCCTAGCCAATCTTTAACTGCGCTGTTTTTTTTTTTCTTTCAATAGCATCCTGATTGAGATAACCCGGTGGCCAAAATATGAGCCTGTAGAAAATGAAGTCTCATACGGTCTATTACAAGCACGTTTATCCAATATAGAAATTGCATGTACTGTACAGTTAACATGTTATTTCTATCTATTATGTTTTTTACAATTTTTAGCGCGTCTAATGAATAATCTAACTTTTGTGAACCACTAATCGTATTACTATCACATTTATCTTCTACGCTCTTTGTAGGAGCCAAGTGTTTCGAAATACACAAAGGACAAACGCTTGGCTCCAAGTGCCTGCATTAGATTCTGTATCTGTGTTTGTGTACAATTTATCATGTATGCGTACTCGAATATTACGCTACCTGCCAGGGTTGAACTTTACGATTGAATTGCGATTTTCAATCCCAGTTTAGAGTTAGAATATTTTGCTGTAATAAACAAAGCTGGTAAATAGTGTGTCTTCGATTAATGTAACCTGTGCCTTGAAAAACCTAGAGTTAAGTTTGTCTACTATAAACCTTCGTCAGCGAAAGGGGTTCTGCAGAGTTCCATCACTCGACACAGTTCGTCTGGAGTCTGGGCCTTTCCGACAGGCCGGTTCGTATGCGTTCGTGTGATGATCGACCCTTTGAAGGACAGCGCGTGGGCGTATTGACGATGCTGGCCGAACGGCTTCTGGTAGAGAGCGCAATGTCTATTCAGCGTTGGCCGTCGTTTTTCTGCTGTCCGCGAACTTCGCTATCCGAAACGGGTTGCCAGTGCGCGCGCTTTGCTCTTCAGCGCAAAACGACCATCATCGTCATTATCCTAGCGAGATATGCCCTTTTTCAACAATTCTAAGAAAATTGTTCTATGGTTTTCAATTTATTCCTCAACTGGGCCGTGCATGGTGAAGATGAAGTGTATTAAATAACTAAGAACAATTCTGAAGGCGACTTACCAGTTCCGTTAAAGTTGTTTTGCCAAGACCGTAGTATCATACCTTTCGACTGAATCGAAAACCGTGTAATCCTGTCAATTTGCGATCATGTGTTTCATGAGATTAATGAAATGCTCTGACTGGGGTTAAACAGTTTGCGCGTAATCTGCAGAAATAACCTTTGTGCGGAGTGAACTACGGCCCATTGTCAGAAAGCGTGGCAAATGGATTCCTATAGTAAGAAAATATATTCGGTAGAATATTGATAGTATTCATCGTAGTAACCGAATTTATTCTCGGAATTATACGTCTTCATCGATACTTTCGCTATATCTGGTCCCTGGAAAATTGTTAATTATCGCTTCCAAAATATGCAAGAGTTCGGACTAAGGTTTAACAGGTACTTTAGCTGGATTCCTCGCCTGGCTGTGGCGAGCTCGGATAGTCGTTTCGTTTTCCAACCGCACACTCGAGGGACCCGCTTGACCCGGGTAAGCGCCAACGTAGCTCTGATTTAACTTCTCAACCATTTCGCTTTGTGGTTCCTTTAGCAGTGTGATCGATAGTCAAAACGGTCTAAGTTACCGCTAGAGTTGTCGCAGTAGTGGTATAACATATAGTGCTATGGAATTGCTGAGAGCTGTTTAGCTATTTCTCGAAACTTCTGAAATTCACTATAGATTGCTGCCATTGTCTCGTTGTACTCTTTCTCGACCTTGAGTTGTCTAAATGGCCTATAGAGATTGGCATTTTGTTAATTTTTGAGCCGTTCTTTTCTATTTAATTTAAAAGTCTAATCTAAAGCAAGAAAACGATTAGTTATGTAGGTCTTCAATGATTCTTGTCTAGACATATTGCCAGCAAGGGTTTACGGTACAAAAACTCTCCCGTACGTATATAATATACAATTGCCGAACCTTTGACAGGCAAATATGAGAGTAACGTTTCCGTTTCCCAGTTCAGGGTATCGTTGTCCCGTTTTCATCAGTGACAGAAGTGGATGATTACCACAATTTGGGATACCGTTGAAGTATTCGTGATGACGCTTCCCAAAGGATGACATTTGCTTATGTCAGTCGACAGCCTCCTACGTCGATTATAACAGTGTCCAATCTGCGGTAGGCGCCTATACTGAGAACTCAACTAGTCTTATAAACCTCATAGTTTGACCTCATAACCCCCGACAATGTCTATTGATGGAATATCCATGTCAGTCTCTCTGTCGGCACGTTGAACGTCCTGATGTTCACTATATTATTTTTTGCTGTCTTTAACAAACTTTGATGTTGACGTATAATGGTTGTACCTTTAAAGAAATAGAAGGACGAGATTTTCAATTTGCCTTCAGCAAATCCATGTGTTCTACTTAACTGAACCAATCGCTTCATACTTTCAGCCAGGATCTGTGAACTAGAAGTCTATTAATGCTCATGACGCAAGCGGTATGTTTTACCGTTAAGTATATTATATATAACGTGCTATTTAATACGGCTCTGAATTTTGCTACAGTTTGTTTTTATCGAACACGTAAGCCGATTATAGCTTTACCGAGAGTGATTAACAAACCATGTTCAGGCCGTCTCCACTTCACATAGGCTTGCTTAACCTGCAAGCATAAAGTACGCCTGATTAGCACAGGGCGACATACATTACTAGCAGGTCACCGTAAGCCTCGCGATGAGTGTCCTACTTTAATCTTTTTCTTTCTAATAATCTGTTAGCCTCAGATGCAGGTACAAGCTTACAATTATCCACGAAGCCTGACGAGGGCAACGATAAGTTTCCGTCCCTGTTATCCCTTGAGCGTGGACCTTGCGTTTTGCTTTGAGGAAAAAAGAAAAAAACTCCGAGAGAGAGCAAGCACTAGAAGAGAGCAGCCACAAACTCTATCCAAGGCGTACGATAAATATACAACCACATTCCAACCAATCTCACTTGTTCAAGCGCTTCATCGAAGATCCTTCTGTCATCAGTGTACGATTTATTTAAACCCTGACAGCTTTTTTATGCAACCGCCGGATAAATGGACAATCAAAGCTGTTCCAGTCATTTTGTCAGTTTGTGAAAATAGCTAGATTTTCATATATCCAGAGCTACTGTGAGAGCTCATGCGAGTGAAAGCTTCTGGCTAAATTCGAGCTCGAAGAAGAAAAAGCTAGGAGAACTCGGTGCTTGTCTAGTCGATTGGCTAACCCGATCTCCTGAGCGTTGTTTCGTTGAACACTTCAAGCTTATCTAATGCTCAGAGTCAAGTCACCTGCTAGTCTATCGCCGGCGTCTCGATTCATATTCAAGCGGATAGGAGATGTTCCTTCGTCGACCATGGCGATCCGACGAATCACTAGCTCCTTTGAGGCAGTAGAGCCTCCATCAAGATAGAATTGAAGAGAGAAAATTTTGCTCGTCTTTAGCGTCGGTCGAATATGAGGAATGTTGTGCATTATTTCCTCCATAGGTTTTTCTCATGTAACTGTTGGAGCGTAACGATGCGCCTTGTTTCCTGTACCTGATTCAACGCGGCAGTCGGCTTAACTTCGGCACAATGTAGGCCTCGTTTATAGTCGGACTTTGACGACGCTGATTGGCAATTGTCAAGTAGTCTGTTCAATTGTTCAACTCATAAACCGTCCTCCGTTAGATCCAAAAATTATCAGGAACATGTGGAGTATAATGAGATTTCTTCCACAATTCCTGGCCCAAAGGAGCGTCGCTAATGAAGCTTGTTCATGTGGAATCTGGGGGCTCGAGGTCGAGTCCTATTGAAAAATGTTGCGGAGACTTAAAATCTGGACTTTTATTTTGGTCAAACTTTTCACAGGTGGGTTGCCTTGATGACATAAGAAACGCTAGTGACGGCTCGCTCTGATCTTTGGATAAACAGAAATTTTGTTTCTTCCTACGGTCGGATCGAAATTCACAGTCTATTAGAGGCTCAATTGAGCCATAATCGCTTATAATCATTTACATTAGCTCTAATAGCAGATACGATACCGCTAAAGCCGTAACGACGTTTCCACTATATACGTTTTTCGGTAATTTTGTCTTAACACAGGAAGTGACTCGGCCACAGATTTGTTCCCTCTGCAGCAGTTTTATCAAAACTGTCGTAGGTCCGCGCGCGTGTAGGATATTTAGTTTCAAAGACAGCAAATGCTGGCTTTTATATGCAAATGCCGACGCAATAGTGTTTTAAAAATTCAGTCTCCTGTGTATTCAGGCAAATGCAACATGCTGAACCTGTTCCAGGTGCTCTGAAAATGATTAGGAAGTCAGCTTTTTTTCAGTGAAATATTTTTTTCTCCTCGTGATAGGATATTTTATCGCAATGATTTGCGCGCGCTTTGCGCTACAGGTCGGTTCTAACAAAATTACTTAAAAGGTCACAGAACATTGGATCTAGCAGAGACCACAGGGTTTTGGACTGCTACGGCTCCCAGACATAGTAAAAAAATGCCTAATGATAGATTTCCTTTTGTGTTTTTATATATTGGTTTATAAAATGTGCACATATGCCACAGTAGATAAACAAGTGAAATTTATTACATAATGTGGTTGGCGGGGGAGGTTCTATACAATTTTAAACATACTATATATGTAATCAGACATCTCGGTGGTTTGTCATAGCTGTCGGCTTGTAGACGCTTTGACATCGAAAACATGTTATAACGGATATTCTCTGTCGCTCAGACACACAATAACGGAGTCTGAGTTTAATCTCCAGCTGAGGCGCAATGGTTTTTCAAAAAATTGAACTTTCATTATCAGTGAAACGAGGCCGTTACGTTCTTACTCGCAACATGTGAGTGGTTTCGATCACGTTGAATGCCTAGCTTGTAATCTAGTTTAATGCCCCTAATGATTTATATAAAATTGATAAGGAATACTTATTTTAATTATAATATAATATCTACACTTTACTGCTCATAGCCAGACTATTGACGTGAAACCTCATGCATTCGTTGGGTCTAGACAATTAAATTTCTTTAGATGACTAACTTGTAGCGCTACAAAGTGCTTGCTATAAGAGGACGTCAGTCACCATGCGATGATCAATAAAGCAGCAGCAGCAGCAGCAGAAGACAAACGGCCTGATTCGTGTAAAAACCGTTTTTTTTTTCCTATCGCTAACTATCGCCCATCATGTTTTGCTAGTTATCACAGTCTACGACGACAGAGTATATAGCGGCTTGCTAATTGTCCAACACACCCTAAATCGTCGGCTGCTAACGAACAAAAAAAAATTAACATGAGTTATATATTGCGTTGTTTTTCTTTTTTATTTTTTGTCGTAGTATTATTTTTATTTTGTCGTAGTAGACGGAACCTTCTATTCTAAAGAAGTATTGATTATACGTACACGTATAGTGCTAAGCACTTCAAAAATGATTTTAATTATTTTTTACATGTAGGCTTAGTTTAGCGAAGGAACACTATAATAAAAATGTCATATTTGAAAAAAAAAAAAACGTTTTTATGGCAACGAGTACAGCAAACTGTATATAAGTATGACCGCAAACAGATTTTTTAGTTACTATCTCAACAATGGTGTAGCAATTGCGAAATATCCAAATATAGAAATTACTTATCGAGCTCTATATAATAATAATTACAAAATTTAATTCGCAAAGACAAACGGGTTCTTTCCGTCATTTTGCGTGCAATCGATTATTTTTAGTATGTATTGTGTGAAAACTGGCAGGTTTTGTAAACTATTTTTTTTTTTTTACTTGCTTGATTTTTCAAGCTGTCTAAAAGTTACATTGGATTTCGATATCCAAGGTAAACGTTGCTAGGAAAACGGCCCCTTTGTATGCTCTGCCCATCTTGGTGCTTATCCATCCGTATAAGCGGTTTTTATTTTTTATGTTTGCCAACTCAATTCAGTTAAGTCAGATAAATTGATTTTGAGAAAGCTTCGATTAACATACATTTTCCTTGTATTTTTCATGTACTTCAAATTCGAGGATCTTCTTAATCATTCCCTGTAGCAGTAACGTTATGTGGGTTAGTTCATCCCTCCTGGCGTGGCTTCCCCTGCTACCTCATAATATGGGGATGGGGAGTCGGGTACGCTATTTTTGTTCAGGTAGAGAACTTAAGCCTGCTTGGCAAGAGGAGGTCGTCTTGACAAAAGCGAATGCTTATCGCATGTTTAGAATATGCGCAATTGGATGACATTAGAAGGCTAACTTATTTTTTTTTTTTTTGCTAAGTTTGTATTGAAGCTTCGCTAGACTATATAAAATTTGGCCCTACATGAATATTTATTCATTTGTTAGAATGTGACAGTACAATTGAATTTCAGTGGATCGGAACCAAAAAGCGTGCATCATTAACGTGCACATCTGTGAAGATAGTGTTACTGTTGTTTTTCCTACTGTTTGATACTACATGCACGCTAAGCAATAATATCGTGTGAAATTTTTCTAAAAATGCGCAAATGAAAACAAACAAACAAACAAACAACAATTCGCTAAAAACAGTATGGTAACCGGCACGTGAATCAGAAAAGATTAGGCGAATATTTGAATAGAGTGTTTTGACTCTGGTCGGAAAACTGTGATGACCTGCGAAACAGAATTTTTGAATTGAACAAAAATGTTTTTTTTAACGAGGTAATAACAGAATTTGCCAACTGCCATAATGTGTTTTAGGTTGCGTTTCCTAGCGGCCGGTCCTTCGCTCACAGTGACGGGGCTCCAGATGGAAAATAAGACCAAAAAACATGGAACAATCTCGATGTCTGTTCAAAGTAGTAAAAATTTCTTTGCGAGCCACAGCTTTTTTTTTGTTATTATTTTGGGCGGCGTTCTATCGGACCTTAGGTACTGCCAAATAAAAAAAGTTGATTCCTAAGGTATTATAGATCTTTTTTAAGCCTTCTACATTTGCTTGTTTTTTTTAGCCATTTGGTTACATTAGCTTCATCTCGTACCAGAGCGATATGCGTTTCTTTTCATACCTTCCATTTTTCCCCGTCTATTTTTACTTTAAATTTGTCAAGCATTTGCTTGCACTCATAGAGGATTTGTCATAAATTACTAAATGTTTTACTTAGCAGCGGAAATGTCGAGCACAAAATGGCAAAGTCTTAGAGGACTAAATATTATGTAATGCATGATAGTAATTTCGTTTTTAACGAGACAAGTAAGAACAAAATTTGTGATTACATGCCAAAAATTAATTTTTGCCCATTAGTTTTTTGCTGATCTATCTGCTAGTTTATCTTTAACTGGACGTTGAAAATTGGCCTTTTTTTTTTTTATATTAATAAGAGAACTTTGATAGCATCGAATCGCACTTTATAGTCCTATATATATATATATATATATATATATATATAGTTTGTTGAGGTGAAGGCTGCAAAGAGAGTTTGCATAGTGCGAAGGCCGATTTTACTTATAATGTAAATGTCTATCTATTTTTATATTATTTTTTAAGCTTTTTTCAATATGAGCACAAATGCTATTCATATTCATTTATTTGATATCTTTAAGTGTTTACCTTGCTTAACATAGCTTTATTTCTAAAGGAGTCACTTCTAGCATTAACCAGTAGTTCTCGACTATTGGTTCGACTACTCGAAACAAAAACTCAATATGTATTAGAAAAGTTTCCTTTTCTTTCAAATCCTACGATTGTGTGTCGTTGGTAGGATTTGAAATAGCTACCCCTGGTATCTTCCAGCCAGAAAATTAACCGTTTCAAGCCACTGCTATGGAAAAACACGTATTCCTAGATCTAAAACTGACATTTTAGCTTGAAAATGGTGGAAAAGACTACGCCGGCAAGAAACTGACGCTACGATTCGACCTAATGTTGAATGAAGTTAAGAGGACATTAAGGATTTATGGCTAACACTCAGTGTTAAAAATTCACTAAATCGCTTTATGGAAATACATACATAAGGCTGAGTGTACCATTCAAAGATGCGTTTTAGATTTGTCTTTACTTTTCTTTAGGATCAGTACAGAGCTATTAATGTTATATACAAACAAATTACGAGAATCACCCTACGGTTTTTAAGCTTCGCCGAGATATACATTATTATTACTGTTATTCACGACCACTCCTCCTGTTACTAATGTCTTTTTTTGTGCTGTTAATTGCGCCAACTACGAAATGTTTATGATTTCCTTCTAATCAGGTACCTCCTATTTATAACCGATAAATACAATAAACATACTTGTATATGATATACCAAAATAGTACGTTATACTTAGTTCACTTTTTTCTAGTGAATTGGCCAACTTAAGTTCACCAATTGTTACAGGACACAGCTAGTTTTCTAAGGACCTAAAATTTCCAGAAGGCCGGCAATAATAGATTCTTTCTTTGTCCTGCATAGGTCAAGACATGTCATGTCTCTGTGAATGTGTGTATTTATCTGATTATGCCGAAGGCGCTATTGGAATTAATCTGAAATGAATTGTACGCATAAGGTCATCTGCTCATATTTCATTCAGTGGGTGAAAATATGAAGCCAGTTGACCATTCATTTGGCCTGTTTTCTTTCCACATCCTTCGCAAAAAGCCCCTCAAGAGTCAAAAGGACTGTTGAATCGAGACTTTCTCAGACTTCTATCAATGCAAAAGACATGCATGGACATGCACAACGAGAATTGCAAAATTCGATACGTCTAGCACAGCTACCAACGGCAGGAGATTCGCCACCCTGTATGTCATGGAATAGCTAAATGTGTTTATAACCCACCCACTTGCATTCTAGCAGTGTATGTGTTGTAGTGTATTCCTCGATATACAGATGGACCTTTATAGGTCCCGCCAGGTCTGCTAAGTCCTGCATCCTTGTTCCATATGTAAAAAAAAAAACTGCTTTCTATTTATCAGTGAAGTTCAACGTGACTTTGTCTGAGTTTGATTTTTGCCGTCGTTGTATTCCCTAGAAGAAATGCTCCAGCTGAATCGAAATGAACAGCCATTTATAACGGCCCGATTCTTCATGTTGTTACTTATCCATTTTGAAGAGTAAATGCTGGTCTCTGACGAATTCTCCAAAATTACGATCCGATGTTTAACTGTAGTGACCGTTCTACGAAGTTGTTCCTATAATAGAGCTGGGAGACAATTGCAAACTTGTTAATTTTATGGGCTTACTAATCGGATAGATTATTGATAATTCGCCCTAGGACATTAGGAATGCCGACTTTTTACAGTTAGCATAGCCTGCCTAATGATTATTAACTCTGGACAGTCGCTGTTGAGGTATCGTCAGCTTCTTTTATATCTAGATTTGAGAATTCTAGTCATGGATTGCAGTGCAAAACAACCCTCAACAACAGCACCCGAGGAATGCTGGGTAAACATATGACGTTATTATGAACCATCTAGCTTTCTTTCGGCTTTTGCCTATGATGACTCTATCGTCCCTTTAAAGCCTAACTTGGAAACTTGAGTAGACCACTGATTCGTTCGTCCGTGAACCAGAAAATGATTACAATTGTCGTAGCTCTGAATTAGCTACTTAAATAATTAATAACTTACGTAATACGTTTGATTGTCAATACCAATGTTTCGTTCAACCTTTCGTTGCGGTCAAATGAAGCGAGGCTTAATGGCAGTGTCGTCAGAGTTTTTACAATACATACTGTTGGGATGTCCCGTACAAATTCCAGTTTCTAGCTAGGTAGGCCATTAACATTTTGTCCCATGTCCCAAGATTCGTATTGGCAACGCCGACTAGATATGATTCTATGATAAATTTGCGGACGATCAAAATGCATATCATGAAAATAGACTCCTAACAAAAATAAGCATTTTTCATACGTATTTAAAGGTGTGCGGGGGCATTAAGTATCGTACGTCTATCTAGTCGTTGCTAGACCTTGAAAATCAAATTACTCATATTTGATAATGGATTCTTCCTAAACTACTAAAGTAGATGGCGCTCAATATTTCATTAGTGTAGTTTAAACATATTTATGCTTTAGTATTCAGGACCTCTTTAACTGAAGTGTTTATCTGCAGCTGCTGTCCCATGTCTGCGGCCTAGTCGGTACGCAAACCAACTGCAGTAGCTCGGTAGATTCGTTCTGATCGCTCTAGCGCGCACCGAAAATTCAGAGTTCTTTCGTGTCTACAACCGTAAACGGCAAAAGTCTGGACTATGAGATTCGGGTTGACAACCTGTGTTCCATCGACCATTCATAGGATGACCGATTCCCAGACAATGTTTAATTTCGAAACTTTGCATCGTTCGAGATCAAAGGTTTGTTACGTCCTATTTTATGCGGTCCGTATCCTGCGTCCGCAGTAATGTTGAACCATATAGATGTAAAGCAAGACTAAATATATTTAGAACCTTTGATCGAGGTGGTCTTCTTAAAGGTAAATGTTCTAGTGGGCAAAGACCATGGTCATATCAATAAATGTGTCATAGAGTTGTTTTTTTTATAGGGCAGTTTTTTTCTATCGATATGAGATAACGTCCATGTATACGATTATCTAGGAAAAATTTTTTTCAGTAGAATTGCGGTTATAATGATTGTGTTTTTGTACTAACATTGACTCAGACCGGATTGGATCAGCTCATCTCCTTACGCATTGATTGCTATACTTTGTTGTTGTCGGTCCTAAATCTTCTTGTACGATCTTTTTACATAAAGCAATCGACAAAGGGGGATGGTTTGGAAAAAATTTAGTACGTCACCGATTATAACCAATTACGTTATTAACCCATATTATTAACCAATAAAAGTCCTTTGCCTGCTAATTTGTTTACATATTGTTTAATTACAAATTGTTTAAATAATTTGAGAAGGCTCTATTTATTTCGGGCGGTTCCGCTAAAGTATTATTTATAGTATGACAAATAGTATACTGTTTAGCCAAAAGGCTCACTCGTTCTTATGGAAATGTGAAGAACGTTCCCTTGAAGACCAGGATAAGCAACAGAACGCTGTACCGCGGACTAAGCATTCATCGTCACCCATTGTATCCCCATGGCTGATGCACGTTTTTTACGTGTACCTAACGAGCTCTACTAAAATCCCAACACGAAAAGTTGTTTATATTGACAAATCTACAATTCAGTTTATCAAGCCCGTGACCCAGCGGCAAGCATGTTATTCACGAATCGCTTTGCGCTGCATCAACAATATTAATGCAAATGTTCGTGTATAATTTGGATATTGTTGGCATTAGTATTATAAACGCCGACACAAGCATCAATAACAAAAACAATTATGCTATGATGATGTTTGTTGCAGTGTTGAGATATTCTCATCATAATTCAAGATCACCGAAAATATCTAACATTTTAAAAATTTTCAAGATTGCAAAAAAAAATAGATTCATTATTTGATGATGTTATGATTATTTGAGATGACGTTACAGAAATTATTATATAGTTTGTACAGGATAACTTTTAACTTGAAAAAGTTATTTGATTAAATAGAGAAACCGTACAGTTGGAACGATTTTGGTTTGCTTCACGAAGATCATCCAGGCATTGAGTGCATTGACATAGCTCAACAGACGAATCCTACGTATTTTCGGAGTTTGTATTTTTTTACCGGCTGTTTGAAAGATAGACTAATTGTCGTGAACATTCAATCTTAGAAGTCGTACACAAAGACTACTCCACAGGTCCCCTTCATTTATCATAGTTCTTTTTAAGTGGAATTAAATGCGCCATGATTATTAGCCTGAAGTTGTGACTCGACTTTTGAGCAGAAAGACGCAGTTTCTCAGTATTCGCTTAGTATCTTCGCTGGCCCTGCACCTAACGTTATTGGGAAGAAGGAAATACGTCATGCAGTCGAAAATTTGAATCCATCAAAACATGTACGCGGTAAGTTATTGTCTACACAACTACATGATTTAATATACTTAAAGCATAACGACTTCACATTTAGCTGACATTTGGAACCCGTCCAGAAACCCTGACGATGACTTTCTCACACGGTCATTTCTACAATGACAACTATTTACGCCTACAGCCTACAGCACAACTAGCTATCTTCTTCGCCAAGGATATCTTACTATCCGTACCGAATCGAGAACTAGCGATCGAGGAGAGATTTAAAGAAGGCCTGCTCCGGCCCGTCGAGATTTCGATACCGATGCAATTTAAGAAAAAATTACGTTTTAAATCTGCTAAATTTCCGTCAGCCCAAATCAGCTCGAGCGCCTTTACAACAATGTCTGGTTTACAAGCACCGCTCTGAGCACACGGTTTTCGTAGACAATCTGCTGTGCTCAAGTTCGTAAATCAAGGCTGCATGTACTAGAATATATATATTTTCTATTTCTATGAAGTGATTAATATAAATATAGCAAGTGATCTTTGCAGTGGCCGAAACATCATGAGTGCCAAAGTGAAGTTGCTCGTAGAGAATGCATTAACAATAGTTCTATTGATTATTGGCAAATGTGTCCCATATCGTATTCCACGATTTGAAAGTTTTTTGGGAAGTTGCCTTAAAGAATCACGAATGCAACTGGACGCAAACGATACTTGTTGGTAAGGAATGCACCGTTGAATGCATCATTGAACCAGCTAGGTTTATTACCAGGTCTCGGTTCAAACCCGGGCATAGACACACTTCGTTTCATGTTGGGAGCCAGCCGTCTGATGGAATGCCAATCGGCGATACCGTACGTAAACCTCGAGATAAAGAGGGTCATCACAAACAGATTGATGGGTTTGTTTGCGGGCAGCGGCATACGATCTCATGGCTGGCTGGTTTACAGCCACAGAAATGTTTTTTTTTTTGCTGGCTAAATAACGCCTTTCCATTATGGCCGCTAATTTCATTTGGCATTTGATCGAAGCTTGTTGTAGAATACTTTATCCCTGCTTGGCTCTGTCATATGTCTGCATGCGTTTGAAGAGCTTCAAGATGGCATTCGTTGAGAGATCTTGCTGACTTAACTAATGCCTAAAATTGATACGGATAACCAAGACATTTGAACGAGTTTAGGAGAGTCGAAGTATACGATAAGTTCGCATTGATATGCGCAATAAAGAGTAGTACCAGTATGTCACACCCAAAGCAATACAACGCATGAAGCAGTAGGGAACAACAGCAAAGCGTATATCTTCTTGCTATAAAGTGGATTGTCAGGGGAATTCGTACAGCGAACGAAATGGATGAGCAAAATACGAATCTTGTATTGAAACTGAAACATCCAATCGTAAGAAAGTTGGGAGGGGAGCACTGTTTTTCCCCTTTCGGCCTAGAACAGCAATACCAGGCCAAACCAAGGCCCATAAATAGCGCGTCCATATACACAACGTTGTCTGGTAGTAAGCTCTAGATATTTACGTGTTCCGAAGAGTTATTTAGTCAAGAGCACGACAGTGGTACGAGTCTAGGGAATACTTTAATGCACACAATCAGAACAAATCCCTACGGTGCTTAATTCTGCTTAATCATTCCCTTGACTTCCCCACTAATTCGAAACCTGACGTAGAATCCCTTTGTATGAATGAGTGTAATAAATCTGGGGCTGACTTAGCTGGGAAACGTTATTTGCTTCTTTATTAGGGTACCCGCAAAGGGAACGATAGGATTCTTTCGTAATGTGGTCATTCCATAGAATTCCGCACTCTTTAGATAGTAATAGTAGTAGGCATCGCGGATGAACAGAATTATAGTGTGCACTGTGTATACTCATTAGACAGCGCTTGTACTGATGCCTGCGCTATTTTACTATAAAGCTCGTAAAATTCATCTGTAGCACGTTTTATGATAGCATTCGAACAACACCTCACAGAAGGTGACGTAATCCTAACGTTTAGTAACATGCTTTTTCCATTGAGGAGATATAGTATGATTAGTAGCAAGTAATGCTTATTATCATATTTAATTGTATAATTAAAGTATCATTATTTACATATGATGCTAGATATTCAATAATACGATCGTATAAATATACACTACTATATATCACAGGATCAATGATGATTGTTCATTTGTATAACCTTAGGCTGTAGAATTCATAGGCTTGAAAAACTGAAAGTTTTCGGTATAGTCTTCCACGGTTCTTTTCAGTCACTGTCTCTTATCGCTACCGTGCTGAAAAATTTATTGTCTATTTCAGCAAACTTCTGCTTCCGCCCGCTGAAACAGTTGAGTCCAAAACGGGACCCCTCCGACCCTTGATGAGCACTGGGCTGTCGGCAAGGAAATAAACTAATAAGTTTCTTGCCGTACGATGAAGGCTCCGAGGACGCTCCAAGAAAGAGGCATTCGCTGGACTGAGTAGTTAGAGATTCCCTGCTGTGAAGTTCTTTTAATTTATATTTGCCTCTTAAGCTACGATTGGGGCCACTTTGCGGGCGAATAGGCAAGGCGCTTTCATAAAAGGAAGGCGGCTTGAGTTCCTGATTGCACAAAATGCGCTCAACACTTCTTTGTATCCTCCTGTGATGTGCGAGGTAAACCTGGTACCGCATACGGAGGTAAGCAGCCCGAGATAAGGGAATTTGTTAACGTACCACAGAAAAAATTCGACAAGCGACAGTATATTGCCAGCCATGATCCTGTCTTCTTTTTGAATTTTGTGGCCTTCGTCTTATTCAGGTTAACCGTTAATTTTAGTTCCGTTATACCCATGTAAAGTTTAGCTAGAGCTTGTCGCGCTTAAAATCTGTTAAGGTCGAAGGATTACCAAGTCATTCATTATCGTAAAGGATAACCTCAACCAAATTTGTTCATCCCCTTATTCGATCACGAATATTTCTCAGTGAGACTGTGAAGAGCTTAGATTATCACCTTGGACAAGGCTCTTCCTTTTTGGGAAGGTGTTATTTAATTTTTATATCGTCCCTCTGTAAAATCGTAGCCAGCAGGGGGAGAATATTTCACGGTGCACACACGTACGTCAAGGTATAAAGAACCAGATTTCTGCGTGCAGAGTCGAATGAATAAACAAATATTGTCCATAGGGGGCTTGCTGGTGTTTTGAGTGCATTATGTTAGTCATCAGGAGACTTCATATTGTCTTCAGCGAGCGCTTTCTCCGAAATCCATTCTGTTCCTTTGGTATAGCTTTCCTGCTTTCTAAAAAGGCAGACAATATTTTAGCCAATTTACCGGCGAGCATTCTGTAGCATGCGCTCCTTCTAGCGATTCCACGCCATGAAGATGGCAGATTTAGCTTACCTTTGCCTTTAGGAATCACCAATAACGATGTATGCTTCCACCGAGCATGTAGACGATCAGGAGTACAGTTCAGTAAGAAACCAAAACAAAGGCACGTTTGAGGTGTTTATCCTGGACCCCGTCCGGGCATGCTGCCTTGTTATTCTGCAGGTTCCCGAAAGCCTACAGAACTTTTGGCGTCATGAACCTTTCTTCGAGTAGGCTGGGTTCTGTCTTGAATTCCGCATCACCGATCAGAGAAAACAATGGCATATCATGTGAAATCATATAATTTTCTAGAACATACCAACTTATTAAACGTACGGTCGATCCACAGCGTGCTATGTGGCTGCTTTTGCTATTTGCGGAGTTTCTGTTATGTAACGTACGTTATTCAGCAGATAACCTTAAGCGCTGCGGTCAGACGGCGAGCTGCTAGCTATACGTTAGCAGCTCACCGTATTAGCTTAGTATATATGTTAGCAGCTCTGAACGCATCAAGCAAGACGACCGAGGTTATCCAATCAGGTTCTGTATTGTTATTGTCGACAGGGCATACGACTGATTTCGATGAGGTGTTGTGCATAGCTCTGTGTGATGGCATGAGGTACTTGGATGACTTTGTGTACCTGCTACAAGAAATTATCCACATCTACACTAGGCGGCAAAAATTGGTTCTGGAGGCCCGGGATGGCCCAACAGCTGTAGTCCGCAAACGTATTTCGAAGCGCTCATCTGCAGCTTGAGTCGAGGCGCGAGTCACTAGTTATGAGTAAGGGAAGGTCAAAGAGAGCAGCAAGTTCTTCTAAATCGCTAATGAACTTCTCTATTTGCACATATCTCGACTCTGATGGAGGCGGATACCAGCTCCTACGATGCAAATGCATGGACCACTCAATGCGATAACGTTATTTATAGCTAATCTTGGTGAAAGGTTACCTAATTCATGTTTATAAAACACAGATACCTATCATAAGCCACCATTCGTTCGAGCTGGGTATTTCATGGCGTCGAAGCTGAGAAGATCAAGTTGGCAAGTCAACCAGTTATCCGTCAGTATGAGAATATCGACCCTTTTCCGAGCTGTCAGCTCAAGAAGCGTTAATATTGCAGGACCCTTGCAAGTCCGTTAGGCAGCTCTCAGCATCTCGTCCAATCTGGTCGCGTGCTCCTGGATCAATTCTGTTACGTCTGGTTACGATAACGTTGGTAAGTGCCACCGTGTCCTGAGAGTGCTGTACAAGTGGACACCGCTGCGGGGACTTAACTCACAACATCTTTAATCGTAAGCACTTGTAACAGAAAAGGGTAGCTCTTCGAGTCCGTTGACTCGACGGTGAATACGCTGCTGACGATATTAAATCATGCAGAGATTACGTCACCGCCTTAAAAGAATCATTTCTATTGAGGATCTGCTGAGGGACTCAGCTAGCGCCATAGACACGATAATCCCTGATTCGACAAATCAAATCACAGTGATATATAGGTTGTAACCAATATGGCTAAGGGAAAACTTGCACTATTATCATATTCTCCTGAACATACTACTTGACAAACTAAAAAATCGTATGGAGACATGGTGCTGCAACAAAGAGCTCCTGAAAAAGGTGCAGCTTCCTTCTCTCAGAACGCCAAGTCGCTTGCAGATCGATACAAGCCAACAAATAACCAAAACATATATACTATATTTATCATATCTATTGGGCAAAATCCCAACACACGTTGATTTTGTCCAGACTACAGTAGTACAGATAGAAGCAAGAGGCGTTCTACGGTTAGGCATATAAACAATTAAATTTCATTCTTTCATTAAGATTTTATAGCTTCTAGCCGATATTATAGATTATTATACATAAGGAAATGGCCAACCATCAGGCCAATTGTTTCGCAACGACAAGCCTAAAAAAAATCATCAATTCAATTGTAGAATTAATTACTTAATTATTGCGATTTATTTAAGTTGCTGTAATTGCCCTGAAGTTTAATGACAGATTAAATAAACGTTGAAGAATCTCGAGCCAGTATGTGCTACCGATATCCTGTATTTCTTTTTTACTGTATGCTAATCTTTAATTTTTGTTAATTGCTTTTAGGTGACCGAATCGTCTCGTCACGGCGACGGAGAGTGCGCAGTTCTGGATTGCCATTTATCAAATTTGGAACAACTTTCTTTTTTCTAAACCTAGTATGTTCAGATAACTTGCTCGATTCAATTGTACGATAATTATTTTTTACCATATCTGTCAGCTGAGCTGATGCTAGATCGAGGATTTTCGAATCTGAGACTCGTTCGGTTTGAATATTTGAATTGTATTTAATCGAGAGCGTCTTGGGGTTAATCGGCGGACCGATACTTTGTGCACCGATAAGCGCCGAAGATGCTCGCTTTTTGCGTGTGCAAGCCTCTGAACCGTTTCAGCCGTGAAAGTTGTTAGCAGAATCGGCAACAGAGCTACGCCTGCTTTTTTTCGAACTTCATCCGTGGATTAAGTTTACGTCGCTTGTAACGTCGCTCGGAAACTATCTTTAGCCCTATTTGTAAACCCTTGAAAAGTAGGTCTTGAAAATGAAACACCAACAACAAAACACAACCACTGGAACAGCTGCCTCAACCCAAAAGTGGGCAAAAAAGGGAACGAGAATCCTACAGTAGAAGCTCTACATTCAAAACGATCTTGTCCCCTATGTGTGGACTGCACGGCCTCAGCCATGCTGCACGCTGAACAGTTGGTAAGACAGATCCGCAAACTAAGGCAGCTCTGTAGTTTGCCTGCACCAAGCTTATTAAGCGGACAATTTTTGAAATATTGCCGCTTGAAAACGAAATCATGCCATACATTATGTTCCAGCTGCACCGGGTTTAAGCTTAACAAGGCGACATGGAAATCTTCAAGAACAAGCCGATGCGCCCTTAAAAGATAAAACGTGAACGTGTCTGAACAGAAGCAAGCAACCCGTGTTGTGACTTCGTCAACAAAGACAGTACTTGTTGTGTGCGACTTGATTTGCAAGACCCTCAGACCGGTCTTGCGAGAGCTCCGCCTTGGAAACCACTTATCGCGGTACCTATAGTTACAAAAATAAATATAAATAATGCGATAAGCAACAAAAATAAGCGCTTCGAGATTCTGCTGTTTTCGTACGGGTAAGCTAGAGGACGAATTCATAGCCGCAGTTAAGTCGTCTACTATTAATCTGGAAAAGCTACACCCAGGGTCAGAGCTGCATGTTCTGTCGAACTGTAAGGCCGCTAGTGAAATGTCTGCCCGAAGGGAAACTCAGTTAAAGTATGCCTTTCGCTTTTGCGCTTTTCGTCATTAAGAGTGACTGATACAGTTATAAGGATGATGTAGCTAAGAAAATCGCTTATAACATCGTAAGACGAATCAAACCTTTTTTAGGGCGAGGATCTAGAGAATTTGGAGGGGAAGTCTGCAGACAAATCGCAGGGACATGTCTGCGCCGGTGACCCGCCGCTTTGATATTACCGCAGCTTCCGTTACCATTGACGATCAAAGGCTTCTTAAACCCAGCTCTAATTACGCTAAAGGCCCAGACCAGACCCAGGAGCAGCACCAAACCTCGCAATCAAATGGTGAGCACGCTCTCGGAGCAAAGGCCAAGGTTAGAGCCGCAAGAACGCTAAAGGTCATTTAGTAGAACTGTATGAACGTCCCCATATTAGCGCTACTCAACCCGAAAGCGTGGGATACAATCGATCTCTTGTACACACAGAGACCCGGGCAATCGGTTCGTTCGACTTATCGAAATCTTGCTTCGTCTACTGCCGTGCACAAGAAGGAATAGATCTTAGCCGCTCTACGGGCGAAGTCTCGACATTTTGCAATCACGAAGTTGGGGCTTTATTCTACGCCATTGGAAGCATTGCTCATCAGGAAACATAAATCTTAACTGCGTAAATTAGACTCAAAGAAGCTCATTAGGTCCCTCAGCGCCAAACTCAGTGGATGTTGATATCTATTTGCATTATCTTGTTGACGTTTTGCGATCTTCGATTCGTCTCACGAGATATCGGCCATGCTTTGATCAGAATTGCAACCTCGTCTGCCTGGCCCAGGATGTATATAGGCTACTGGGGGTACTGCAACCGGCAGCGGAGCCACTGGCCTCAATGTTTAAAGTGATCTACCGAAAGACGTACGGATCATAGCATAAGAAATATTTGGCTATTATCATTAAAGAAGTCGAGACTCAGCCACATAAGTGGCTTGGCTACGCCAGGCGTGAAACGTGTGCCATCGCCTCATTAGTGCTCATCGATTCTTCCCTGGGAATCTCAGCGCTATGTGCACTATATGCGCTATAAACCGACGACGGGCGGACGTGTCAGCGCCATACTGGGCTGCTATGTTCAACGAACGTCTTTGTTTCGGACTGCTCCGTCTTCCTAGGCTGAGTGCAATGCTTTTAGCTATCTCAAAAGGCAAAGGCGATCCAAACTAATCGACATCGTGGCGCAGGCTCTTGTATCTGCTGGAAAATAGACTAAACGTATTCTCCGAGAATGTGAGTGGGTTACCTAAGGAGCAACATGGATTCACGAGCATTTGAACGAAAAGGCATGTACGATCCCAGCCGCCGGTATCAAACGAATTTTAAGTAGCTCTCGGCAATACGCCTACCCAGACTTTGACAGAGGTTTGTAGACTTCAAAGGTACCTTCAAAAATGCTCCAAAGAATATAGCCTCAAGTACGCTCACCGAAGTTGGCGTTCTTGCAAACGTGCTTAACTTAATGCCAGCGATGCAGTTCTTTTTTTAGTCACCCCAACGTGCAGGAGGCCCTAGCCAGGCTACATTCTCCGGTTTCGGGATTGACTCTGACCATTAACCTATTCAAAAGCAAGACAATGAAATTCAGGAGAGGTGGCAGCGCATATACAGCTCAATATGCCAAAAGGCTACAAACGTGTAAAGAACGCTTTCTGATAAAAATGAATAAATAGGTTTGATTGGTTGGTATTCAGATGTGACTAGTTAGAGGGCTTTAGCAGGGTTTTCCACCAATGTACCATTTGCAAAATCCACAGCTGAAGCTGAAAGTCTATATACTATATATTAGACGAGCCAACTTTTCTAACGCCGCCTTGTTGATAATAGTGACTATAATTAAATGCTGTATACTTTGCACGCATTTAAGTTTGAAGTATAACGCCATTATGATTTCTGGTATTTTTATAGCCTAGATTTCAATTTATTTGATTATACGAAAACAGTATGTAACCCTCATGATCTGTTTTTGCAAGTGTCAGAGTAAAATGTATAATAGAACCACGTATTGAAAAGTATAGCATAATCGGTAAAAGCTTTCCTCGTCAAGACTAATTGGGGCAATGTTAGCGGAACCAAAATTGAATATTTAACGCTAAGTATTTTTTTCATAAATTCACTATTACTCATATACAGGGTTCCACAGACCGTTACGTTTTATACGACGTTTTATAGACTACTTGGTACTCTTATTTTCTTTCATCGTTTATGTACCATATTCAGATGTTTGCTTTTTTTTGTTTCAAAACAGGAGACGAAAGGGAAAGTTTCATAAGCATGTACCTTAAAAAAAAAAAAAAAAAAAAGCAAAATCCTCACTTGAATCTTAAGGAACTAATGGAATCTTGAGCGATACTTAGAGCCTCTTCGAAAAATTTTACACAGATTATTTTAATTTTGTCTCTTTCGCAATTATACAGTACTGTTTATACGATAGACAAAGAAAAGCTATTGGTCAGATGAGCAAACCTTGCTTAGTTTTCTCTGGGCCGGTTGTGTGTACCGCCTTGTAGCTACCAGTCTGACCTATTTATTAACCTTAGTCAGATTATAACGGACAATGACATGCCTGTATTGAACTGTTATTTTATACAACTAATCCAAATATACATAATTATGAAACAAAATTATACTATGGAAGGGAAGAGTTTGCGAGGAATGTCCTAGCCTTAATTTTCTCTTCCGTCTTAACCGCTGTCCTTAGCGGTCATATTATCTAATTTTTCCTATACAGACATGAAAAAAAGCCTATATAGTCTCTTCTGACATAGTCCCTGGCATTATCTGCCACTACTTTTTATTGTGTTGCGATATGTCCGTGAGTTTCCAACAAGCGTTTTCAACCTTTCCTTTTCGTACGTATACGTTTAGGGAGGCAAACAGCTATAGCTGACACTTATCTAGTACGCGTGTTAATAATTAAATATAATTCTTGAGTATTAACGCTATTGACTTCTTTTTTTTTTCTGTAATATAAGTAACGTTTAAATAAATGGAAACGTCGATGGAAAAATTGTAAAATTGTCCCGTCACCCAATAACATGGTCAGAAGCCCCGAGAAAGGGGGCATTACGTACATAATATGAATGGCTCTGTACGAATGAATGCGTAGAACATTTAAATCGTAATTCTGTGAAACGGAAGCGTTTCCATTAAATGTTAACTGTAGGCTATATTATAAGCAACGAGTGAGCCTGGGGGTGGACGTATCTTGCCTAGACTGCTAGTAGAATAGATCACTGATTAATTTTTATTAAAAACGATGTAAATGTTTACGTCCGAAATTTCAACTAGTTCGTAACTGAAGACGGTATCTTTTACTAAAGCTAGCTCGTTTATCGCGTACTTGCTTTTTCAAACGTATATAATACATCCGTTTTTCGCATAAGGCCTTTTTCTCAGAAGATCAAATGGGCCTACCATTTGCTTTATTAAAAAAAAACGCTCAGCACGAGAGTGTAATGTAATGTATGTTGGAAATCTTCAAAAAAGTAAAATATATCGAGCGTACACTGCAATAGCATCTAATAGAGTGACTGAACAGAATGGCTTCAAACTACAGCTCAATAGATAGAGTACCATATTCTCATCTTTCTCTGTCGGGTTTTTCATCGTTTAATTGCGCAGACCGATATCTATATATTTTATGTCAACTGCCCTGAGAATAGCGCCCTGCGAATTATAGTAAAGCTCTTTATTCTGTTATAATAGATTACGGATCGAGTGTGAAAAATGTCTCTGATACGAACTAAACCTTACGCTCAGGAATATAAATGTAGTTTCAGCAAAATTTATATTGCTCCCCTTTGCCCAGTAAATTCCTGAAAAGACTGCTTCTGATGAAACCTTTCCTCAATCCAGAAATCGTAACCGGAGATTTTCATAGGAATATTACCTACTTAGATGCTATGATACTTCGTCATAAAGGCTAGTCGTTTATGAGTCCACGGCTTTCCCTGAAATATTTCAAATACATGAGTTGTATTTTTTTTTTTTGCTTCAGATCATTTTCGTAACCGATTCCAGCCAGTTGTACCTTCCGACGACAGTTATATTACAGAAGATATTTCAAATATAGCCAAATAGTAAAATGTTGGGATTATTCAGTAGTGGTTGTTCTATATGCTTAATATATGTAACGCGAGGATGACCTGATAACACATTGGCTGTTATCAGTTTTGTGTTACAACTAGAGTTACATTCAGATCAGCTATATATAACCGAAGTCATCTAAGCGTCAAGCACTTCTGCGGTGCAATGGCTAAAGATACACAGGATGGACCGGAACAAGGTTATTGGCATGACAGGTCAATATCATTTTCGGCAATCTTGCCTTCTTGAGACTTGTGGATGTTTTTTCTTCACTTGACAATTCCGCTTCAGGATATCGGCTATTTGGAAAGCTTCGCTCATCGTATTGACCAGTTGCCAACACGTACAAGTGTTTCATCTCGCTTACGTCGTAGCACACGTCGCATAGGATTAGATACAATTCAGAACCCACTCATCATAAGTACTAAGATGGCAGTTAGATAGGCAATTAGGAATCGATGTGCCGTATGTTTAACTTGTGTATCATGACTTACCAGTTCCCCTTTACGTGAGCTAGTAAGCTTTGGATCAACGTGACACATTACTCCAGTTACCATTGCTCTAAGTACCCTTTTCATTTTTTTTAGCTATAGTTATTCTTTCGTAAGCACATAAGTCTCAAACATAAAACAAAATAAAAAAATATTTATATGACGGGTGACAAGAAGAGGGAAAATACAATCCTATTAAACATGAGACAGTGTGTATTACATATAATTTTAAAATAACTAATAGCGGCGTCCATTCAGCTTGTAGATGAGGGATATCTATGCGTCTTCGCCGAAGACCTAATAACACATTTCTAGCTCTAAAAAACTATAGCATTATAGACTTGAGAAGCTAGTTCCTTGATTCTGCTGATGAATGTAAAACATGCTTACGAATTAAAAAAAAGAAAATTTAAGATCTATATTGATATAAAATAAAAGATTAGAAGCCCCGATTAAAAACTGACTACATTAATAATTTGACTAATATTAATAAAATTAATATTTTGACTAGAGAACGCGACAAATATAAAATACTCACAAGTTCGACGAAAAGGAAGTTAAAACATGAGAGGGAAGTTAAATCTGTTATCTGCAGGGAGGCACTATGCAAAACCTGCTTTACGTTTTAATACTATCACTCTTATGGGTAAACCTTAGTTTCGCTTAACGTCTCTGGGAGATAGCCCAATATACGGAAAGAACTGAGATATGAGTGGGCTATGCACGTACACCGTTAAACTGTTATTCAATCTTGTTTTTCTGTTCTATTTGTATTATTCCCTTTCTATAGGCACTGTTTTCCGTCGAGCTAACAATCGTGGAGGCGGTATTGTCGAGCAACATAACGGGTACGTGTCGTCTCGAAACGGGTGCCAGATTACCCATCGACGACTTCATAAAAGTCACTGCTGCGAGATGCTATCGATACATGCATGAGAAGTCCTTCGTACCCGACACGCGGTTAACGTGAGTACTAAGATGGCCAATTATGTCCATATTACCTGAATGCTTTAGGAGCTAATTCTTGTTCAGCTATAACCTCGGGTAAAAGTAGGCCTACAGTGACAGATAACATAGATTTATAGTTGAAGAGAGAATAAGCTTCCAATTGAGTAAAACGTTCTCTTTAAATCAATTGGATGCTTTCAATTTTCAGCGCATTTTTACCTAACTATAATATATTCTTTCCTAGGTTTAGTCCTACATTGTTCTTGACTGTAACCATACTTTTATTTCACCCTGTATGCTCTTGTATACGTACGTGATCTATGCACAATTATACTTCCCTTCACAAAAATCATACAAAAAAATAAACTGATTCAGTTTTTTTACTTTCATAGCCGTAGTTATTTTATATTTGTATAAATGTCCCATATCTTACCCCTAGGCAAGAGCCATCGCGCGCTTATAATAACAAGCCGTTATCTCCAGTACAGCGGCTTGATGGCAAGGGTAAAAAGCTGTAATTTTTAGTACTAGCGTCCAATGCAGATAATTTCTCGTACATTTTGTTCTGTCAATGGCCGAAATACGCATAACAGATTGTCTTTAACAGCCTGCATCCATTACTTTTTGCCTCCCGACATAAATATGCGTGCATGTTTCGTTTCGTATATTCGAAAGACAAGTTTTTTGGGAGAGCCCTGCTTGTCTTATTACAAACGAGTATTGCACCTATTTTTACAGTGCAGAAAACGATCCAACTAGGTCTTCGTTCTCCTAATATTTATACGATTAAGGTGTTTTATTAGAAATACCCGGAAATATATAAAGACTTACAAGGCATGGTTTCAACGGACGTTAATCGATGATATGCGTTTTAGTATATGAAGTTCTCGAGTAGAATAATAGATTTAATGTTTGCTACCACGCGAAAATATCATTGGATTTACACAACATGGGATACCAGTAAATAACGAGATAATCAAAAGTTCTAGTTTAACGTAAAGTTTGCTACATTTTTTTCTTGCTAAAGCCATGGTCTAAATTGAGAAAAAAAAAAAAGCTATAGGATAACGTTTCACAACGAAGGCGGACCTTCATCTAATGAATCTAACTTATTTAAGCATATCATCTCAGAAACGTCCGTATCAGCCGGTGAATCTTCGCTAAAGCAAAGTAAACCTTCGAATTCGTTACATGCCAAAACGATTGTAACCCTTCCACTTGACAGCAGGATAAATTATTTTATTCTTGTTAGCTTAAAATGAAAAAAAAAAGTTATCGAAATCAGTGTAATATCATCGGAATCGTAAAATTGGTTGGCTGTAATAATTAGGGACTTATGCATCAAAGCTAACAGACATAATATATAAGCAGAATTATTAAGAAATGGCTAATTACAGCGCCTCATCAATCATCAATTATAGTGTACTTTTTTTGTTTCGGCCTTTCAGCTTTTGCGGTGACCGACTCTGCGATGGAGCTTGCCAAAACAGCACGCTTTGCTATGAACACCGTGGCATTGAGGCAGTTAAAAGCTCGAACGAGAGTGGCCTCGTGTATAATACGTTTGCGCAGTCCTTTAACGCCCTTAAATGGGAAGGCTGCGCCCAGGAAGCGCAGAAATGTTGCCTGGAGCAGCTCGCCACTAGCATGGCTAATAATTTGGGTAGATTTTTGAATTAGCCTAGGCAAGATAGAGTGTTAATTGTTATAGAACATATGTTACTGTTCGGTTTTTTACCTTTATTTTTTGTCTGCCGATGACTAAATACAGAATGTAGTTCAAAAGCTCTCAAGTCCTGTCCGTGTCGTTCTATCACAGCATTTTGCCTCGCGTCGGGTGGCAAAGGTAACATTTTCGACGTTTGTTTTTTTTTTTTTTTTTAATATTTCTAATGCCAAATCACACGATGCAATCCAGTACATTTGCTTCGCATTAGTAGTGGATATTACGGCTACGAGGTCTAGACTAACTAGCAGTCATCATCTAAAGGTAGCGCAAAGCGATCCTGGATGAATTTTAAAATTCAAAAGTGAAGATGCTAACAAGCCATTTTAGCTAGTACTTTAAGGTGAAGATTCTCTGTCACCTATCGCTATATAGAGTCGTGTAGGAAACTTGCGGCCTCGACCAAAAGCAGATAATTCGTTTGAAGAACAAGAGAAACGCTTCCCAATGGCGTGTGGCACATGGTTATAAGCAAACGAAAAATAAAAAATAGCCAACAAAAATCTGCCATTTTTTTTTCATCCATATATATTTCGGTTGCTCGGCAAATTGTAAGATACCGCTAGTAGCAATTCAGGTTTTATCGGTAAAAAAGAACCGTTTTACTTCTCTGTTGAAAAACAGGCCGCCGTAAGTGAGGAGCAAGTTAGAAGTGACGCAGTCCTACAGAGCCTTTTGCGTTCACAACCTTTAAATCGACATCTATGTTACGAGACATACTTCCAAAAGCCGAAACATAGTATTATTTCTGCTTTATTTATCTGCTGACTAAGAGTTCAACTACTATTCTAGACAGAGCAGCTAGAAATAAAACAATGCGTCAGAGTTGTCTCCATGCCTAACCAGGACAACGAAGACTATATGCACATGCTGCTAATAGAAGTTTCGACGCTGTACCACAAATTTTTGGCCTGATTGCAAACATACTAAAACAATATATATTGAAATACGATGAAGTAGACATGGCGTATTAAAAAGAGCAACGAGGACGTTGTACTCAGCGCATGGATGTTACGACAGATGGTTTTACTACTCTATCCCACGTTTTTCGATTATGTTCGTTCTATGTCTCCTTTGAACTATCTTAATAGACATAGTGTATCTTGATGTTCTTGGGCGATTTATGTCTTTATTTTGACTCTTGTTGACTATTAATTGGAGATGCAAAAGGCGAGAACCGGATCACTCAGCATCAGGAGAGAACTGCGGCTCTAATCGGATGACTCTTTTTATCCGTTTCTTTGGGACGACTGGCGATGCGGTCAGAGAGAATAGTAACTGGGCGGGGTGACACGATGAGTTGATAGGGGCTGGTTTTTACGAAGCAAGTGAAAAATGGCTAAGCGAAGGGGGTCCCTCAACTTCAAAAGGCGGAAATGACTGCTTCGGTCCTATTCCTTAGCAATAGTCATCGAGACGTCAAGTGGCAATTTGAGGCGCCATTTCGTACCGTCGTAGACCTCAGGAAAAATGTTTGTTTATTTGGGATCATAGTGAAAAGAGATGTCTGTACCCATAACAACGATATATAGTTACTGCGTTGCAATGCATGGATGCTGGGGCAGAGTCATTGTAAGTTTACAGCAGCTGCTGCTGCACAAAAGTACGGGTACAGCGTATGATAGGCGACCATTTTACATCGCTAAAATTCGTCTGTACTGCTTCAGTCACATCAATAAGCGAGCGTTACGAGCGATTCCTATATTCGCATCTGAACTGTTTCCAAACGAAATAACAAAAAACCATATCTCTGCTATGAAATATTTGAAGGTAAGTGGCACCATGAAAAAATAATTAGAAGCACCTTTGGGTTCCGAATTTAAAAGAAGGCTAGGAAGATTTTGCCCGTCATAGTAGACTATTTCGAATTTCCATACACGTCCGATTCATGTTGAGCGGTCATCGGAGATAGAAGTTAACCTGGTTTATATTTAGATTTATTTCTGCCACCGTGTATATTTTCATAATCTAGCTAGGAGCTACACATCTAAGAGTTCAGAACATTTAGCAGTAATATTGGAATTCATACGGCTATCTTGCTTAGCCTCTCATGTCGTGGTTCACTAATTTTGTCAAATCAATTTTATTGAAATTGGTCAACTGTCGATAAATCATCAGCATCCACATAGATTCAAACTTGAATGCCCTCTAAATATATTACTCAGATAAAATTATGGGGCCTATAATATATTATTAATTTTTTCGAAGATTTCAGCTAGAACGTCGTATCCGCACTTCGTAGTTAAATACGCTGAGCACAGTGTGGCTAAAAAGTTTATGGCGTTTACGGATGCTAATTTTTTTTATATAAAACACTCTTGTCCTATATTTTATTAAGCATGAGCCTACGAGACGTGGCAAAATGGGGCCGAATTTTTATCTGTGTAAACACAATGCGGGTTTCAAAAGCAAACATTGAGATTCAACTACTTGAGTGCATTATGTGTAGACGCAGCATTGGCTACCGATTCTCAACGACCAACACTCAAAATAAGCAAATCAATGAACACGCAGGATAATCTTTAAGAATGACGATAATACATATATTAACTTTTATGTGCCTTTTTTTCATTTAGTAAACGAATACAAAGTGTAGGCCCTCGAGAAATTAGTCAAACCGAATGTTGCTACTTTGACTGGGTCGTCGTCAAGACATCGCTTGATGTCGGTGGGAGGGAACAGAAGGAAAAGAGAGAGGAAGTTCCAATGAATTGTCACATATCTCAATTAATCGCAGTTCTACGACTTGTTCAGTCTAGAAAACCCGCCACTTGTCCAGTAAATAGGTGAAATGACGTCTTCAGCGTTCTCTATCGTTGCCCTGCAGTTGGTCGCAGCTTAAGTTGGCATTGCTCAAGAAAAACGATCTGTTTTCCACGCCCTTACTCGAAATCTATATATTATAGGCGCTATGGTCTTGGTTTAAACTTGTTACAACAGATGTAATTAATTGCCTAGCGGGACAGCTGCGGTTACTGCTATTGTTTATAAACGAAAGTATGCCATCTAATCTGTAATTAATTGTATTTGGTAGAAAAACTTGGCGGCAAAACATTTTCTTTTATAGATTATGCTTAAACCTAACAGAAAGGCATCCAGATATAATTGAACTATGGAGGATATGCGAGTTCACATATGCTTCTTTCGTTCACAATGCAACTAGGCATAGGGTCCTCTTTCGTGAGTCTTATGTTGTTTACCATTACTTCTTGCTGACCAACGTTCGACTGACCTGTAATGGCTTAACGAAAGTCATGAGCAAACGTTTATACAACACCACTCCTTTGATTGAAAAGCAAAACAATTCGTGTTTTTATTGTTTGGGTTGTTGTCGCGTAAAGTTGATTCCACTTAGCAGTGGTCTACATGATCTGCTAATAGAAGACTACAAGATTTATTTAGACAGGTCAAGAAAGGTTAAACGAAAAAAACATTAAGATAGGAATTCTATTAAAGGTGATAACCGGTCCTGAAATGCTGATCTTATCAATGTCACTCTAGCGAACTTCCAGAGAAATATAAGTACCTAGCTTAGTTATAGTGATGCAGCCCAATTGTATAACTTTTTTTGAGAATTACAGGCAGCTCTAAGGATGGCCTGTTTTGCCCAGCAACGTGGGACGGCTGGTCCTGTTGGAAGGACACTGCAAATGGGACAACAGTATCTCAGTTTTGCCACGACCATGTCTATCAACTCACAAAAAAATCATTCTGCGAAAGTAAGTATATTTCTTGACATAATTTTGTTGATGTTTTTTTAATTTGGGTTGAGTTGCAAGGTGCATACGATAGATTAAAATGTATTTCCGATCTATCTAATTGATTATAGTACAGAAGGTTAAACATCTTTACTATACTCATTTATCAAACTCTTATCATTATCAAGCTCCTCCAAACCAAGTCTTGATAATGTGTTTTAGTCGCTAGATAGCATTAGAAACCTCTTCCACTTGCTTATTTTTGGCGACACAGAATTTCAAAAACGCATATTGTGGATATTTAATAAACGAGGCCGCTGCAGTGATCTGTTCTGGGTATTTTCTACCACCCGTGACATTTATAAACGGCTTTTGTACTATACGCACTCCTCAAAGATCTTCCCAGATACAGATCCCTGATGAAACATGATTATCGTATATCTAAAGGGCCGTCTTATTTAATTGCGTATATGAATACTGTTATGTTAACTATATAGCCATTTATACAGAGCATTAGTTTGAATTGGATTCATTTGCTGCAACTAGCTGACCATCTATTCAATTGATAGGTTATTGCAAAAATCATCTAGGCACCCCATATTTGCACGGCCTTCCATAGATTTTGTAGCCGGCTTTTTAAAGCTGGTGTTTGAGCATCAATAGACAAATGAATTTTGATTTGGTTTTTATGGATGACCAAGCAGATTTTTGCTTTACAAAAAATTATTACACGTCGCGATATTTATAGGCGGCTGCAAGTGTAGCATCTTATCAATTCATTTGGTCGACGGTCTACCTCTTATGGAACACACTTGCCCCATATTTTTTCAATACGCTAGACACTTTAATATTGAACCTTACCGCCTGTAGTACTGCTTTGAAGATTGGGCACATATAATACAGAACCAGCCATACAAAGTTTAATTCCATTCATTACCTAATAATTTCACGAAGGTCGAATTTAAAGCAACTCCTTTACACGAACTTTAATATCCTTCTTCTGTGGGCTTAACCCTAACTCAGCCACTCGTAAGCATCGAACCTCGATACTAAAGACAGCACCTTCAGTTAATTAAAGAAGGTATATCCATACGCTGTCCATACATCGATATCTGGACATTTTATCGGGTCCTAATGGGGCCACCAGAACATTGTGTTGTTTTTCGTCTGCCTCTGAGACGGATGCCGGAAGGCCTTGTCTGAACCCCTAATGTTTATATCTAGGTTCCTTGGATGATGCCGCACCCCGTCACGTTTTGTTTGCTTTATCCTGTTCGAGCGGACCTGCTATTTCTGCATGGGTGCAATACATCTGAAAATTTGTCATATATTATGGTGCCATACCTCCTAATTGTGTTTTGAAGGAACTCTAGAGAATGCCCTGTTTAAGCGTACAATATAGAATAGAAACGTCATGTCCCTCGGCTGATCTGGAATTTTAGGACGCGGTCTACATAATACTGAGTATTGGGTTTCGATAACTGAAAATTTCAATTTTGCGATTAAGCATTTAGCATTTCACAAGTTGAACGGCTGTTGGCTGATCTAGAAACGAAAAAAAAAAATTCTTCTTTTGTGTGGTGCAACTCTGTATAATGTAAATACTGTGGGATCTACTTGGACGCATTTACTGAAACGAACATTTTAACAGACAACACCACTTTTTACTTAACGGACGTTAGTGTTTATAGATCGACACGTTACCGTTGAATGACTGCGTTATTCTATAATACATACTCGACAATGAACATTAGCGCTTAAGTAATAATCATTTTTGTCAAGCCATGCTCTCTTTCTCGTATAAAAAAAAAGTAGCTGTTAATATGGTACCAGATATTATGTATGCTTTGGACCACGCCACTGCCTTTTAAAAATTTACTTTACAGAAATGTTTGCAGCACTACTGAGAAGATGGTGGACCAACTCAGGCCGTATAGAGACTCGATACGTTTTGTGTCCTTTTTGCATAATTATTTTATAGGTCCTAGTTGTATAGTTTTATAGTTTTTTATAGCTTTCCGGCTTAGAGAACCTGCTGGATAATAATGTTTAGGTAATTAATAGGCTATAAAGTTTGCCTAAAAGTTTTTTAAATTTAGAGCAGCTCAGAAATAGTTTGTTTCGGCAACTTTCAGAAAGGACGAATGTTTGCTAGGTTATAGATATTTAGCAAAGATGTATGTCTAGTAGTGCAGGTGCGTATGTTACCTGCGGCGGAGTCTGATTTAAGTACAAGAGACGTTCTGTCCTACCTCAGTTGCGCCTTACTAACGACGCGTTAAGGGAACGCGTCAATGTAGCGCCTGCATTATAGAATGAATACGTTTTAACGACAAATTTTAGCACTTATTATCGCTTTGAGCATAGTAACTACAGATATTTGTTTCTCCTCAGTGGCGGCATTTAGTCCAGAACGGGGCTTACAAATCACGTAGTTTTCATAATAGCTTTATCTTCTCCGGTTTTCAAAGAGACAGGGGAATGCCGAGCAGAGGAATTTCGACGAGACTGGTTATTGATCTTGTCGGTGTCGTTACCTGCAGAAGGGGTTGAGTTTCCACAGAGGTCTTATCAGCGAGCGACCGCTCCTCTTATTTTTGTCGAAAACACGATCCGTCTCGCATGGTCTGAATCTTGCTTCTTATTTGTCAGGTTACAGCATTCCTTGTCGTTATCCATATGTTAGCGAGTCTACACTGGCGCTACTGGAGAAAAGCTAAGGCGCTCATAACAAGAGAGCACGTTAGCTGCATTACTGGCTACGTGAAAATGTAACAAAGTTACAACATATCTGCCCTTCATATATTTCATCATATTATTTCACATCCCCACTTATATGCTCACCTATATGTTCCCTTTCTTTTTAAAGTATACTATATATATATTATATATATAAGTGTATTTGTGTGTGTGTGTGTGTTAGAACACCTTTTCTATTCATTTATTTTGATGTCTGTGTTGCAGAGAAATCGCACAAAACGTGTGAAGCCGACGGTTTCTGGCAAAAACGGCAGGGTCGAGAATACACAGTGTACAACTGTGGCACCGCTGAGGTAAACTACACAGCTAAATGTACCCTAACGGCTTCTGCCTTAATCCTTAAAAAAGGTAGTAAACACTTTTTGAGACACTCTGAAACCTAGCGGTATTAGCTTGAAATAGATGGTTAGCAATATATAGACTAGACTGGAATTTGTATTTTGCATCTCTATTAATTGTTAGTTGTTTTAAAGGATACATCTTTTTGAAAATGTTCATACCTAAAGCACCTGACGCGTCCAGCTCCTGCAACACGTAAAGAAACGTATTGATTTTTGTTATAATTACAGCTCAAAGCTGAAAGCTCAAAGATGTAAACGAGTAACGATGGAAGTCAGACTATATGTATATTTAATTTTGACGTAGAACTACTATAGTATACGATGTGAAAGTACCGATAAATTTTATCGTCGCTGTTTATCTTGCTTTCCTTAGTTGAACCGAGAAAAAGATTTCCATAATCTTTGGGAATTCTATTAATGTCTGTATCGTTGGTAGATTTCAGGAGGCCCATATTTTTTAATTATAAAAGAGTTCTCGTGCTTTGGTCGTTTTGTTAGCGTCTTATGTTGTTAGCTGGGTAAAGTTCTACTTCCACCGACTTTATGAACTTTACCCTTAGCTAGAAAGCAGTTGAAAGCATGTACACAAGTTTTTTGTTCATTTTATGAAGGCTAAATACATGACAAACATTTAGTTTCCTGAATGTTTTTTTATTTTTCCTGTTTGACGTCTGTCTTATCACACTGTGGCACTATGAGCTCAGTTTAGTGACGATTTGCCCATGCGACGAAATTAGCAGTCGCCCGGTATAGAAGAGAGCAGACTGTGGCTCCGAAATTTCCAATAAACATTTGAACTTTCGAAGATAATTGAAATCAGGACTGAGATTGTTGTTCCAAATATATTTGCTTTTATCTCTTTAGTCCCAGTGAAATACCGGGAGAAGTAGGATATGTTCGAGATTTTATCGACCGGATCATAAACGATGTTTGACCCTTTTCAGCATCAATATGACGCCTATGGTTGCATGTAGTAACGCGGTTTTGCTATCCCTAATCAAGCTCGTTATCTTTCCACAGTACATTCACCACAGATAAAATGGGTATTACGTATTAGTATCTAATTTTAATTAATGGGTGGTTATAGTCCAAATAATAGACATATATAATAAGCCGAGAAGCGTCTGGTAGTGTACAGACAAATTTCCATATAACGAGCACATTCCTGTGTCGCCTAGAAATATTATGATATCTTATCTGAAGCTTTAGAATATCGGTGCAAACAGTGCAATGGGAGTCCGGAGGGAGCACACATTTTTATAAATATCCATAGATAGATAGGTATATAACTGCTCGTATTTGAAAGATCGGTTAAAAGTAGAGCCCGCAAATCGACGAAGACTTCACACAGTTTACTTGCTTACTTTTACTTATTAGGACCGTGTGTTATTACGTCCATTTAACGTAAAACTTCATTACCTAAGGTCTAGCTCGAAAATTGAGGCGCTTTTCTTTTTTACTAGTTCACGACGATAGACAGAGAGACAGACAGACAGACAGACACGGAGTAAATACTCAGCTAGTATTATCTGAGACAACGCTCAGTACCTTAACGCGTTTGTGTGGTTACATTCCGAAATTACTTTACCTACTAGCTTTTTGCCTCTGACGAAGGGCGAGGTAATGCGGGTGGCAAAAGAATTCTTTTTTAGAGGCTGAACTTGAAACGCAGTTCTATGCAGCACAGACCGAAATTAGAACAAGCTCATAGAGCAGAATAGGCAGTTTCGAATGATACATGAGCAAAGGGCCTTTTTTTCACGTATATCTGAATTTCAACGAGTTACGCTGCTAACTTGATTAACATCTACCTCTCGCCGTTTTTTTCTTTAAATTTTTCAAAGTTTTTCGCCGCTTTCTATAAAAGTACTAATATTTCTTTAAGAACTATCTGCCTTCGACTTTGTGCCATATCCTCGCTGTACAGATTTTTCCAAGTTTAATAACACATTAGGTGGCATACCCCTGAAACTATGTTACTGATAATAACTTACACAGTACGAGGTAGTGCCCCAAAAAATAAAATTTTTATGTATGGGTGATTTATATTTTTCCAGCATCGTCACTTAGAAGTATATCTCAGTATTTATCTTCATTCGCTTTCGGCGGTTCTACTATTACCAACGCTCGTCATCTTTTCACTATACAAGTAAGTTGAAATTGTTTAGGAAGATGATTGACGACTAGCTGACTACATTAAACAGCTATAATATTATTTTCTACCTTGTTTATTGTTGGGCCTTCATATAAAGAACTTGAGAGAAAATAAATAAAGGTTCCTTAGTAAATTCACAGGTGTCATCAACTTTTAATTGTGTACTGTGACTTAATGAAATGACAACGTCGGCAAGCTATCTTATAAAACTATGCTTAACCTTAACCACATGTGCATAATATACTCGTATAATTTTTCCCATTTAAAAATTTCCCTGGCCAGAGTCCACTTTTTGATGGCCTTTTACACGATTGGTTACATACATGGTCAAATCCGCGGCTAGTCAGCCGATTATGTGTCTATATTTTTTGCGGTGTAAGACTCTTCTATTACTACAACTTTCTATTACTACGATAGCAACTCTAAAAAAAAAAAGAGGAAAAAGGCACGTTTGCTTGCCAACAGGAATAACGCTAATAAGAAACAGGTTAATCACAGAATTGCTTGATTCGCTGTGGATATAAAAATCCACCCATTAGTCACTAAAATGTCCTACCTTAAAAAAACAAAACATCGCCGATCTGGTAAATACTTGGCAGGCCGTGGGTCTTCTGATCAAGACAGTGAAATCGAGGGGTTACGCACGTGCCGCCAATGACATTGAAAGTTGGACGTGATTAATACCGCATACGACGAGGAACTCATAGGTGGTGGCTTCAAACAATTAAGCCCGTAAAGTACAAGCAATACTAATCGATAGCAGGCCAGCGAAGCAACGGACTGTGGCACGCACAAATTTTGTTAAGTCTATATCATGCGAAAAGACCAACTCTAACAACAATGACGAGATCATCCACAAGTGTCTGCTGCTTGTCGCCCAGAAACGCATATCAGAGAAAGTCGTTTAGTTAGGATGATGTTTTTTCTGTAGGAAACAGAAGATAATTGTGTGAAAATGGTAAGCGATTTCACGGTTAGTATGTTGTTTTTACTAGTTTATTTTAAAATATGATTAGAGCAATTGATGTAAAATATAGGGGGGGGGGGGGGGGGTGTGCTATTCCTAAGAGGTGATTCCCACAGTAGTAGCAGCCAAGGGCACAAAAATATATGGGTCTAAGTAAGGATGTTGACATTATAAGGTTGGAAAAGGTTTCCGCGCTTAAAGGACTTTTCTTTTCCGTTCTCTTTTACTTGTTGTTTTCTTCTGATATACCGCTCGAAAACGCTCTATCAGCGTAATGTAGCAATATTGGGTTAAGAACGGATTTCCAACCTGAAACTTCTTCTCATTCTCACCTTCTGTATAATTTCTACATTTTTTCGAAATCAAGACATTACCGAAGTAATTCGAAACATTCGCCTTGTGTACGATAATGACGCTATGGCTAAAACGACTGCTTGAGAGTAGTTTGTAAGCAGCGTCCAGGACATAAAGGATGCCGCTTCGGCTGACCGTTTAAATTTGATGTCGAAGATGACCATTGGAAGGCTCTTCAGAAGAAAAACGTCTTGGGAATTCGCTGTCTTCATTAACAACGGATGTGTGGCTGCAACTAGAAAATGGGCTGTAACCACACATCCATCATTAACTACCTCAGATTTTTTCTATGTGATCTTAGAGCTGGGGTATGTCATGAGCACTCTGAATCCAATAAAGTGTAACAGTTTAACGCTGCATGTTGACACTTCAATTATCACGCTGACTAATTCTTGCACAGAGTTAATTATTAGCTATGATGACGAGCGCTCTGGCTTTTTTTAGGCTATTTAGGTTTTAGGCTTAGTAGAAGAGTCAAGACACAATCCCACCGGACCTTTATTAAAAAAAAAAATTATGCTTTGCGAGAGTCTGATTCGCTGGCAGTTGCTTCTAATAAACCAGACATAGTGGTACGCTTATTTGATCCAATTGCATTGAGCCAACGAGGCTACTTGAGGGAAAAGATTCGGCAAACGAGGTCACGTCGTCGTGCTTAATCACAATACGCGGCCGCACGCGGCAAATATCGACAAAGTTACCCGTTTGAGCTTGAAACGGGAGGTTTTGTTACATCCTTCATTTCGTCTAAACCTCGCGGCGTTAAATGTTTCGCTTACTGGACAATAACTCGCAGACTGAAAGCTCAAAACATCGTTGGAAAACTTTGGGACAAAATCCCCTACTTTGTGGTAGGACGGCATACGTCATTTTGTAAGAAGATGAGTGGAACATACGTAGCATTATAATCTGTTCTTACAGAAAGAAAAAATGTGGTATTATCCATTCCGCAAATGAAAGGAACGCGGGAACTTTTTTTTTCAGCTAATATTTGATATTCGTAAGCAGAAATCGAGCGAATGGCGCACAGTGTACTCCTCATGTACGTCAAAGTCCTGGTCATGCGTTTAATACAGCTCAACTCTTGCATCTCTGCGTTCAAAAACTAATTTTGGTGGCTACGTACAGATGTATAATGTGTTTGTTTGTATGTATGCAGAAAAAACGTACTTTAGTGTTTTGACTATTAGAATTTAACGTACCAACGTACTTGTTTGCAGCAACGGTTAGAGTTCGGCTATTATATTTTCTGTTTTTTTTTCTCATGAACTTGTTGAACTTGCGCCGTAATAAGAGCGTTAACTAAAACACATATTAAGGTCGAAAGTTAGCCTATTTTGATCCGCAATATTGTCTGTCTCCCCTGTGCAAATTATTTAGAGGACCCTTATCATAGAAAGCTTGCTAAATTACAAGAAGCAGCTGGGCAAACTTCTTCGTCAAGATGCGGGGCCTGATGTTGTAACTATACTAGGATCACTGCGATGCACCAGGTCGTCCACCATGACAATGAACTCGGTTTCGGTGGCCCCGTTTTTACACGGAACAGTTTTCCGCTATAGAACCCGATAGCTAGTAGTGCCTTGTCAGAGTATGGCCCGATATGTGCATTGCCACATTTATGGTATTAAAAAGAAAGGCTGGCCGTGTCAGTTCTCCGTGGAAAGTTTGGCGCAATAAATTATTCACCAATTCAATATGCCGCCTAATCTATTGTGTTTATATGAATGTTGATTCTTTAATATTGCAGCTTCCGTTACTTTTATACTTTTCGGCACTTCTCATAGCTTACACATTGATACAGTTGATGTCCGCCATACTTAAGCGTCTATTTTGCCAGCGGATTTTATTTGCTGCTATTTGATATGCTTGAAGTTGGCTGCGCTAAAGCAATACCGCTCATACTGAAGTGCTCTTTCCCGTACATGACAATACGTTATTCGAACGCCACACAATTTCGAAAATCGCTCGTATATTTGCACGCGAAGTTACTGAAAGGTTGATTTGAACTTTATGGACAGCATACGTTCTTCTGCTGTCTGTGTTTGGGAGGATATTTGCAGTTAACATAGCGCTCTAGACTTCGTCCACGATTTGTTTGCTTGATCTGGAGCTAAAACCATTTCGTGTCAATGCTCCGTCACTGGCCTACTCTGATTTGTTTTCCTTGAGTCTCTGCAGCAGTATACGGGCTGTTTCATGTGAAGCCTGAGTAATGACCGGTCGACGACACAGTGCCTCTCTATCATTACGAGAATCGAGCATCGACCCAATAAGAAAAATAATTACACTGACCGAACAACCAATTTTCACAGCAGAGATAGTTGTGCGAGGCGTAAAACGCTTGCTTGAACCGTATTTTTGTCGAAAATTGTATTCACAGTTCAACGTTCCGAACGAAACGAACCTTCAATGGTGCGGTCGTAGCTTTATTTATTCAAACTTATTGCTCCGTTTGACCAGTTCAGACCAGAGACGAACTTTGACTTTTACTGACGAACTTCTGACGATTACTGGTCGAACATGTCCCTGAAGTTAATCTGATTGCCATGACCAATGGCAAATACGTATTTCTATGGGACGTTTTTATAAATATACGTATCAAAAATCCATGATTCTTTGCATGGAATGTACCATATAACCTATATCGAAAAAGTCATGCATACAGTCTACCATTTATATACATATAAACAGAAGACTGGCAGAATTTTAAAGGTATTGATAAACGTCAGATATTTTAGCGGTAGTCCGTTGTACTTCACATCGCGTATAACTCACTATGGAATAGACAAACAAATGTGTCGAGGTTTGTCAGCTTTGAACATTTTTTCGAGCGAAGTACATTCAAGCTAGTTCTCGAATTTAGACTTCGTCGCAAGCTTCTATATTTATTAAACAAGCGCATTATCCTGTGTAGTAGTTGGCTAATATAAGTTTGCATTATGTACATCATTATAGATTGACATTGTCCTTCAGCTGTTTCAAACTAATAAAATTACATTAGTTAACAACATAATCTATTATAATAGACATTAAGTGATTCTACAGATTTATCACATCGTTCGACTGTCTCATCAGATGTAGCGAAGTCAGCGGAAGTTCTAGCGTTGCCGTGCTACCTACAATTTATGCGCTGCCTTGCTTCTGTTGGCCTATTTGGTTGGGAACCGACAGCGACCGATTATGTAGCTAGGTCAATGCTGCATCCCTATCAAATGATCGGATGCGACACCAGCCTCCCAAGTCGTCCACATCTTGTTGCAGTCACTTACTCTTCTAGGTGCGTACCCTCTGTTCACGTGGCACGTTTTTTCTATGCTACAATCTACTTTGCGATTTGCTTAGTCCGCTTTTTGCCACGACGTTTACTCCTCCTTGTACCTACAAAGCGTAGCATTTGCTCATCGAATGTGCACGACAATTTGGTGGTAATGCATTTCGTCGTACTACTCGGCTGACAGGCCACTGTTTAGCCTGCTGGGCCGATCGACTTCTCTGGCGGGCCAAGGACCGAAGGCCGAGGCTGTCGGCCTCGGTGCAATTCTTGATGTACACCAGCAGCTGTACAACTGGCGCGCGGAGACACGCACTATCATGGCGCACACTTGTGTTTACGTGTGTGTATTTGCAGGTGGTGCTACTTTTTGTACCTCTTTCCTTCTATTTGTAGACCACTGAGAGCCTTCCTGCTTGTCCATCACACCGGCTGAAGCTAACTTGAACATTATTCGAAAAAAGTAAATACATGAGATCGGGGTGCCTTTGAGGCTTTCCGGGTTTGTAGTTGCATTACTTGAGTACATATGTGATAATACCAGGGGCCTGGCTAGACCGGAACGGTCCACCTACCCTTTATAGAGCCAACTGTCATGTTTCCTGTTTAACTACCGCTACGTTCTCTGATTCTGTGTTTGTTTCTTATATACCAGAGTAAAGCATGGTGGTGCTCTCATACCGGTGTTCGACGTTACAACGGCGTCAAGACGAAAATTCATTTGCTCACGCGGCAGTTTAAAACAGATTGCGGGTCCAACATTAATACGTGATCATGTATCGGGGCTCTTTTGAGAAACTCAAAGATTTGCAAGCCTTCTGATATGATCTGTTCCTAAGACGCTACAAATGTTACCTGCAAGATTCGTGTGCATGAATACAATCCAATCAATGATCGACTTTCAGGCGGATCTTTAGAACGACACCCGAGCGAGTGTACTGGAAAAGGTCGTCTGACCCTTTTCACGCGCTATCAGTATTTTCGTGTTCATACTTCTGAATATTCTAATTCGTGCTTCGCTGTTAAAGAGCGTTTTGCGCTCTATTCATTTCATAATTCATTAGAATGTCATATATAGAGGTTGTGAATAATAGGCTTAAAATCAGGCCTTTGACCAAAGTTAGCCCAACTTGGCCAGTCCTTACGAAAAGCCATAAAGCTATTTAACACAAGTTTACTAGTTTGTGGCATTAACGAAATTCTGCGTATTTGTGTTTAGCTTTGAATGGAAAGATCCATTTAAAAGCTGCAGCGGTTACACAGGCGTACACAGCTAAATAGGAATGTATCTCCGATTTTGCATCAGGGGCGAGCATGCATTACAGGCATAAAGGAATGGCATCAGCTTTCGATTCTTGCAGGTTTCCGAAGAGCTGTTCCTTCAGTCTTAGTAAGTTAAGTAATTCAAGTTAAGTGATTCAAAGGTCCTCGTTCGTATACAAAACATATGCAAAGTTCTACGTGAGAGCGTGACATGACGGTTTGAGATTTGAGAGCATTATAATGGTGGACAAGCAATCGCCGTGGAAGCCGGTCTTAGACATTCGTCCTGAGGACACTCTTTTAATAAGCACTACGTGTAGTGAATTCTGAAATTGAAAACTAGGACTGCCCTAGTTCCCAATAATGGTACAAATGGCTTCTAAAAGTCTATATATAAACTCCAAACGGCTTTTATTTACGTGGAACTGATATACTGCAAAGTAATCCCTATAAAATGTAAATCCGTTCTACCGCACATAATCCAAATTATTGCCGTAAACTGCTGATACAAACATTTAACTTTGTGTTCTGCCCGATTCCTGCTCAGTTGGCCCTAAAATCTTCACGTGTCGACACTTGTTGAAGTCCATTGGCGTCAAGTCTCGAAAACAGCCATGGTATCTATGAGGCCTCTTCAGGCAAGCTATCTGCTTTATCGTCTATATGCTTTAGATCACAATGAGAATGCATAAACACTTCGTACTATTAGAAATAAAATTAGCGGTGTTCACAGAAGTCTACCCGAATCGATGGCGTAGCAGATGCTTGCAGTAGATTATTTGGCATTAGTTACTGTAGTACAGTTGCTTTATAAACGTGGCCGTGTGTCCGCAACGTGCCGTCGTTGCTCAAAACACGCGGAAACTGTACACTGTGACGACATTCATCCAAGCGTCATTCGTAGAATTGTTTTTTTTTTCTATCTAAGTTATTTTTATTGTGTTTTCCGAAACGTTCCTTTCTATGATTTCTTAAACAGCATATACATTTTTAGGATCTGCATATATATATATATATATATATATCTGAAGTATTACGTACTTCATTACAGCTGAGATTCAACTTCAAGCATGGTTCCTCGCAGCATATATGTAAGCTTTAATTTGTTTTTACCATATGGCAAGAGCAGTCACTCAGCAAGAAGTTCAGTCGATAGCGGCGCGGGCTGATTTAAACCTTTGTTGAATTCAGTTCAAGTAGCCGAAGGATAAGTCGCTTTTCCCATTGAATTTTACCGGTCCATAACAATTGTGACGGTGACAGGATCGGTGGAGCACGCTCTGAATAAACACACGCGGAAATATCTACTCCACTAGTTAGATCTGTCGTACACATAGAGTCAATCAGTTGGTGAAGTTAGTTCCATGAAAAAAACACGCATCATTACAGTTCTACTAGTTATAGAAAGCGAGAATGCACAATTTGTTTATATATACAATGCTGCAGTTTTATAAAAATACGTTTTTTATAATCCACAATAGCCCGAACGATTAATAAGCGTTACATACATTCATCACAATTGAAAAATCGTTATCTGCCAACGTTTTTATCTTGCGTACGTACAACTCAGCTTTGTGTTCTCTTCGTAGTTTGATTGTATACCCCGACCACAAATATGAAAGACTCACCAAGTTTCCTCCTGAACTGTTAGCAGTCGAAGTTTTAATAAAGGAGCTTTTTTTTCATTTTCAAGGAACATCTGACCTCTAACCTGGTATTCGTATTTTTTATAAGCATGGAGACAAATCATACCTGTCTATTTTTATAGCTTTTTTTGAGTACTAATTTCAGCCTGTAACTTTGTTTTAAGGCAACTACGTGTAATCCGGATATTGCTTCATAAAAATGTATGCATCTCTTTGCTACTACACGGATTAGCCACAATCACTAAGGACTATATCTTTACGATGTCCCGTGTATCCAAGACCAATCCTATACCATTAGATCCCGCTGCCACTCTCGTAAGTACAAAACCATTTAACAGTTGTTCTCGATTCAATCAGCGTTTTGTACAATTTGTAAAATTGCCTGTGTTTTTTGCGATCAGTTATTTAGAGCTGAAAGCAAGGACGCCTTTTGGAGCTCATACGCCTGAAGACGACCTGCATAAACCCATATAGGTCACATGAATGACTTGCTCAGTTATTATCATAATTAACATGTAAATGTTACTTAGGAGTGTTATTAGGTGACATAACGTAGTTTAAAGTTCTGATGAATCGGAACATTGCCTTCAAACGTCCTAAGGTAATGGGAGCAGAAAAGTAGTAGAGGTATGAATACGTAATCAACAAAAAAATTATACACTTGTCAGGCTGCATTTTATCCTATTGGAAGTTTATTTGCAGTGGTCGAGCGGTGAACCAGATCATAGACTATGATGTAAATAGAAATCCCTAGACGAATTTAGGAGCTTGATGATCCTTTGTAGCAATTTTTTCGCCAGTATAAATGGTCAGAACAAGCCCGCGTGCCAGGCGATGTAAAGAAGCGATCCGCAGTGATAATGTTTCCCATTAATCGATGCGTACCTTTATTATATAGTACGATAATGAATCTCCCTTAAAATGTAACCCTCCATTTGCTTAGTAACGGCTGTACACGTACATGGTACTAAGATAAGTTAGCTTACAGCTTTGAGACAATGAAGTGAGCCTAGGCTCGAACGGGTAATGGGGATAACGAACGAAAGGTTTACCTGTTTCGCCCTCCTGCTATATTTAACAAACTAAGAATCAACTATTCGTATTGTTCGCGTATGTCAAGCAGAGAAAATGTTATATTTATCTGAATTACGTACTATTAAACATTTTTTCTTTTTTACACACTACTGCAATCATAAAGTTTCTGAATAATATTGCTTTTCATTGTACAGATGGTATACTATACGAAATCTGTATTGTCGCCTTGATAACGTCTAGCCCGTAGAAAACGGCCGTGGTATTCTTACACGTATCACTTTGAACGATAAATAGCAGTTGGATATGTTAGAACGAAAGCAAAAAATAACATATTGATGATGAGTTAACGAAAAAACGCATCGGTTGGTGAGAATTGACGTAGCGACCCTTCTGGCCGTTACCAGAAACGTAACTAGCTAATATTGGCGGGCTGGCAATCTGTTACATCTTGTAAAACCATGTAGCTGAGGGCATCTGATCCAAGGTGGCTGAGGGTAAATCTTCTTCAAACCGTCAAACTGTCGCCAATAAAATGCTACATGTAGCCTCCAGTAACATTGCAGATCATGTATACAGTTTTGAGTGTCTGCTTTCGGCCGAACTGCCTAAGGAACGGTCACGTGCGTCACGATAGGTTGGCACCTTCAACAACTTTCCAACTGTCGTTAATAGATGGAACAATTGAAAAGGGACCAGCATATAACAGTCGACTGAAAAACGATGCTAGATTTCATCGAATTTCCGTTTATACAGCATTACGATTTCTCAGTGAAAACTGAAATAGGTCCAACTCATGTGATAGGTACGCGCAGTATTTAGAGAGCTGAAATACCATTTCTTTGTTTTCGTTCAACCAGCCTATCTCTATGGTGAACACGTTTATGAATACCATGTAACCTGGCTTGCCAGATTGGCTCTGGTAGCTGATCTTTCTAAAAGCTTACCTACAACACTTAAATTCAGCTAAATCGAATCTCTAGATCGTTTTCAACCGTAGAATAATATTAGTGCTTTTCTTTTTTGTTCTCCCGAAGAATCAAACTGACTATCTTCAAAGAAATTATGGCAAGTGTTGAATACATGAGGCCACACTTGGAGCATAGACCTACATATAAAGAGGTGGCTTATCAGACGTTACCATTACCTTTTTAGAAAGGTTCCAAAGGTGTTAGTCGACGTAGGCATCAACAAAATAGAGAAAAAAAAATCGTAACTACTTTAACCTCTCGAATCTACAATCTAAAGCTAAATAAGAGAAAGATACTTCCAGTGCATGACTTACGTGTGTTCGGCTTAAAACGCTACACATCTACGAGGCCATTTAATGACTCATTGGAATCATCTTTAGACAGCATCGTAAACCCTCATTGAGGTATATCGATGCACCCGAAACTATACTTAACATATTTTCTATCTTTCCAGAATTGCTAGAGTACAACTATTTTTGTCAGCCTGTTGATTGAATATATCAGTTTAATTATCCTAATACAACAGTCGATTTATCATAGAATTCTTAAGACAAGCTATTATATAAGACCTTTATGCGGCAAGGTACTGTGTCAAACACATTGAAAATTCGGTTCAATGGGTCAAACGTAAGCTAGCTATTTAAAACAAGAACAGTGTAAAAATTATGCCCAACAAGCTCTCCTGGTTGAATCGATCCGAACTGTGTTTATAATTAGATTGTATCTAGATGCGGTTTAATTGTTGGGTTTATACGTAGCCATAGAACTATTGCCAATGATGAGCTAAACCACTGAGTTACTATACAGTAGAATGATGAATTTTTTACTTAAAAGGAACGAACGTTAGGCGACCCATTTCAGAGATGAGCAGCTTACGTACGAAACTCAATAGTTTTAACAGAGCTGACCTTGTTTAGATGGAAACTGGGTTTGGCGAAATTCATCCTTGTCGTATCGTTCTTGCTTGAAGTAACAAAGAAAAAAAACGAGCCCAGCTAGAGATGGCATTCCACGAATATGCTAGATGAATCAGCAATGATTATATACAATTCAGTACATTACTGATTATAGATAATAACCATTAGATTATAATAAATACATCTACTCGCCCACAGCACTGATGCGGAAAATGGCTCTTCTAAATTGAACGTTGTTCTTAAACTATGTTTCTAGACTGTATCTAAATAAAGAAAAAATTCTTTTGACATGTGTTACTCCTAAGAGTTATGCTTATTCAGTATAACCACCTTCCGCCCCGATTACAACTCAGTTTATGATTTAAACGATTTACTAGCCCTTTTCAAAACATTTCTTTCGTATAACTTTTCAATATTAACTGTGCGAAATTGATATTATTATTAGATATACAAAATTCTAACGAAATAAAGATTAGGCTGGTAAAAGGCCAAAAATCCGCAAAATGCAGGCACTCAAAACGGCCGAAAAGTTCAAGGTGTGCAAAAAACTTCAAAAAAAAAGAGCTAACCAGAGGAGCGTCTTCGGATCTAACCACTAACGAATATTCTCCTCCATAAAACGGCCATTAATTTCTGTGTCAGAAGGCGTATCAAAAATGATTTTTTGGTCTATTTCGTTAAATTTTCGAGCGCTTGAAATCGAAACCCTATCAAGGATTTTCGGTCGTGCCGCATGCAAATTTTTCTTAGGTTCTGCAAAAATTTTTGAAAACGATCAATTTCGGGCAAGAGATGGGGTTTGTGGTTTGCGTTGCGCACTCGTAAACCGACATCATTTAGTTAACTCCTTTTTGACAAAATAAAATCTGAAAGACTGCATAATAACGAACCCTAAAAAGCCGAATTCTAAAATCGACGCGTTTTTACTCTCCACAGCAACGTTTTTTATTTTCTGCAAAAAGAAATGGCGTTCGCTTGGCACCGAAAATAGCAGCGGATTTCGAAAGATGGACTGTCAAACTTCTGCCCAATTTAAATACACCACCTTGCTATTCACATAGTGAGCATACCTAAAGCCCAACCTCAGCTATTCAGAGCTCCGAATCAACCCCTTTATGATGTGATTTTCAAAAAAACCCGGCGTCGCTGTCCTCGAAAGGGGGCCAGGAGCTGTCGGAGTCTTTGTTTCAACTCTGATCATAATCAATCATTCAACTTATACAAGGGGCTGATATGAAAAGGTGACTGTTGTCCTAGAGTAAAAGGTACATGAGTGCGCGTTGGTAAAATGACTATCGACTCCCATCAATACCATTTGAGCGTTGGGCAATGCTCGCCCGTCAATTTTTTTTGTATACTATGCTCCTCGTATATTGCTCGAGTACTTGAGCCTGTAAAGCTTAAAACCAATGAATTGTCTACAAAGTCAGATTGCATGGCAACATGGCTGCGTGGCATTAGTATACAGGAATAATTCCAGTAGCGGAAGCGGAGTTGGACGTAACTGCAATTCAACTTTATTTGGTATGCATCTTTCAAATAGGAACTGAAGATCGCGACTTCTGGCTTTGTAAGTGAAGTCTGTCGCGTTACGCAATACGCATATACAGAGTTAAACAGAGACCCACAGCAGCAGTGGTACGAGTCTTTTTCTTGCAATCCTTCGTTGGCCTTTTTTTATTATTGCGGTTTCCCATCTAATCTTTTTTGATAATAATATCTTGATAGCCAAACTATCGCTAACTTTAGAAATGACGCCATCATACAATAATGCTTTACGCGTTCATGTGTATAAACTAAGACAATCATGGTTCTATAGCAGACTTTATAAAGTAGATCTTAATGAAATGACATCCTTTGGCGGTATTTCAGTGGCTGTGTCGTTCACTAACGTTAATTATCAAGTATCTGCGTATGTGTCAATACGCCTGGATGTTCTGCGAGGGCTTCTATCTTCACAAGATCCTCGTCACGGCTTTTAAAGAGCAAAAGTCGATGCTGCCATTCTATGCATTCGGATGGGGTTAGTGACGCCTATTCATTTGAAGTGCAATGCATCAGTGCGTGTAGTACCGTGATTGGGAGCATACCCATTGCAAAAAAAGAAACATTTTTATCATCGGTTTTCGTGCTTTTCTATAAAAAAATAATGCAGATACATATATATATATATATATAGGTTTCTATACACTTTATCTTATTACTATGAACATGTATCAGTCACACCCACATATGGGGACTGGACTGGTGAAGGCGTTGTGTAGGTTTAAACAAAGAGAGAAACATAATCGTTAGCATGTAGCAAAAGTAATCTTTGTTAGTGACAAGTATATGATTTATTTGTTGTTCTCTACTTAAGCTGCGCCACCTTTGTTACTACTATCAATTGTTCACAAGCTAAAGATGGCAGGTTTATAACAGCGTATACAGAAAGGCAGACTACCAGTGCAGAGAATATAGCATCTTTAAAATGGAACGCAGCCACTGATGCCTTCTTAGGAGGCACAACATTCACAGATGGGGTAAATTTCGGTTTGTGGGTAAGAGAAAGGTATAGGCTGACAACTATTCGTGTATATCTAGATGGCTACTTAAATTGGTTGAAACGAGCTGGGAAGGATGTCCGAGGTAAGAAAGAACTCGAACGTAGCGAGCGTGTAAATCAAATGTCTCTTTTAAACGCGAATAAAGAATTGCCAGTTTTCCCTTTAATCCCGTTTCAGCTACTTTTGCGACCTGTGAGGATAATGTTTGTTAAATAATTTTACAGTTATGCCAGCCTTCTTTCTCATTATCTACGGCTCAATGGTCTATAGAGGGAAGAACACGTCGGAGTAAGTATTCTCAATGCATCGCTTTTATTGTGCCTAAACGATGTCGTATTGCACGTATATGATTGTTTCAAAAAGCAAACTAGATAGAAGCTTAATCAAAAACTATCTCATTTAATAACATACAGCGTGTTATTGGCCATATAAATCCGCAGTTTGTGGAGAAGGAACCTCACTTCGAGAACTCACATCCCACTTCACACATTCTTCTATTGTCCGCTAAAATGAACGTATTGCCATCAATTGTCGGATTACTTTTCGGCAAGCACTGGCCTTTTTTGTGCAAAAGATGACTGAGAACGTAAAAAAAGAGATTGCTTAATCAACTGCAATCAAGAGAAAGTATATAGGTCCGTTCTCAATAAAAGGTCATATTTAAGTTCAGCTCTATATTTTTCGGTTGTATTATTCGTTAAGAATATGTTGAATTAGTACTAATGCGGTGTAGCACAGCGGGTTACAGATTTAGCAATTATTTGATTAGATCGGGATACTGCATACATCGCGAACGATGAGGATCATATCGTCCTTGCTTGGCCTTTTATCGCATTTGCGTTTTTGTATACGTCTCGTTTAATCACTGCCTGTTACGTTTCCCTTTCAGCTGCGAGGTGACCGGTGGCTGGCTTGAATGGGCCCACATGGCACCTAGTCTCCTCTGTCTTGTGGTGGGTATCATTCTTGTTAACTGTATTGCGTTATGATAAACAATGCCGCTATTACAATAGCACACAACCAGCAGAAAACGGCTCGCTAAAACAGCAGAAGTGACGACAACGGCAGCAGCAGTTGTAGCAGCAGCCAACAATAGTAACTGTCATTCTATTACTGATAGCCGAAGTAAGCAATTAATGCACCTGTTGCAGGTGTCCTGCTGATCGGGCCACTGCGCCTATGTTAGTCATAGGTACAGAGGCAGTTAGCGTAGTTACATGCGTAGGATTATTATTTTGCCCCACATATATATACACTTACCTACGATGCGTGGGTCAGTCAAGCACAAATCAACGATTAAGAGACAGACGTGCAGACTATTTTTCAGCGATGTGGTTATCGTTATACCTATAAATCTTTCCAGCCAAGGGAAAAAATAGAGACTGCTTTATATTGTTGAATACAATGGGTACACCCAATAGCGCTCGCCTCACAAATTCCTTAGCGTTAATAAGACACGCGTTTCTATAATATACGGCCGCTTGTTTGCTGCCTCGGCATAGGTCAGCCTTTGTTTATCGATATGTAAATAGGCCTGCTCTACCTGACACTGAGTCAATTTAGCCCAAGCTAGTCCTAAACAAAGCTTAATCCTAAATTGAACAAGCTTTGTTTTACATATTGTTTGTTTACTATACCACTTACGTCACTAATATCACCTGAAAGTAGCCAGGATATAATATAAAAAGAAGTATGAGATTTGTCGTTGATGAGATAGGGTGGCCATTAGTTCTTTTTAAGTTATGCTCTGGCTGATTAAATCGGAGGCCTATGTATATTCCGACGTTTGGACTGAGTAAAAAAAATCAAATATTATTTGACGTATCGGAGTTTTAGGCAAATTAGTGACGCTGAGCTTTTTTTCAGTTAGTATTTTGAACTTGTTCGCCGCTTATAGGAGTGACAATTTGCAGCCCAGTGCGTCCCCCGACTTAAAAAGTAACGATGCGTATGTACAAATGAATGTGAGGACTTGCATACATTTTTTTTTCTATCTGACCCAGTCCCTCAAGAGCTGGACGCGGCCATGCAACGGACACTAAAAGTGTTTATCGTCGGGCGACTATCAAAAGTCAAACCCAAATTAACTGGGTGTTGTCCCGTTTCCAACGCTGAATCTATTTCGAAAAGATGTCCTCCGCGCCGTGTGTCAATTGGGAGTCACCAAGCGAACAAGGTGCAAAAGAAACAAGGTAAATAAGCTCTGAAGAACGCAGAACGAATACGTAAGCCAGTGTTGCTAGTTTGGCCTTCACAAAGATTAAAGAACGTGGGAGAGGGTTCTACGACAGAAGCTTCATTTTGACTATGATGAGGCTTTATTTAAAGAGTACAGCTTTGACTATAAACAATAAATCAGTGTAAAAACCGTCTGTTATACCTTAGCCTCTAGCAAACTAATTAACAAGGGACTACGTTAGGGCTCTTATAGAAGACTGGCAACACCAACCATTCGTTCGCTGCCAGAAAGTGAACAAATGAAGATAAACAGTCGTAAATACAACCTGCGGTGTCAATATCAATCTGTGCAAATATCGAACACACATTTCTCCAACACGTTCAGATCTCGGTCTGAGCTAAATAAGCCACATTTGCGCTTAGCTGCTATATATATATATATATATATATATACACACGAGATTTCACTGGCTGAGATAAATAACCTCCGGGCCCTGCGTGATTTCCGTCGGCCTTTGTGATATAATATCAGGTATCCTAACACACCAACAGTTTCTTTGGTTCAAGCACTTTGTTTGTCTTTACTGTTCGTACGCGATCCAAGTCTACGAGTCTATCAACTTATTAAACACTTGGCAGATTGGGTCGCGATAAAAGCTTAATTTTGCCAGATATTGGACAGGTCGTCTCAGCAAATCAAGGGCGACGTGCCATTTCAGTAGACTTAGTTCTTCTTAGTTCTCAAAATATTTTTTTCCTGACATTCTGAGCTCGTCTGTTCTAATTAAGAGGGCAAATTCCCTGGTAAAACAACTACATATCTTCCAGGCGAAGCTATGTGCATAGAGTGGGGAAAAGGCCCTACCCAACGTTTACAGTCAGCTTCGCCCCACGGATTTATTTCTTTAGCATAATGTCTTCGGCGAATAAATGAGACCAGGGTAAAAGCCGACACAATCGGCTAGCTGAACTGAAAGAAACCTGCTTTATTTTAAGAACGGTGTATCAAATATTACCAATAAAGGCATCACGAGAATATGGGAAGCCTTTTTACTGAACGTCGGCGATAAACGACACGGACTGAGGCTTAACTTAAGCTTAGTTTCGTGTAATGTAATAGGATGTACAACAGGAATGTATTAAATATCATAAACAAACTTCCGTTTAACCGTGAATGATCCAGGTTGGCTTTTAACCGATGTCTAAGCTTTCGAAAAACTTCTTTGGCAATTACTTGAGTATCACCGGTTAGTAGATCCAGGTCGGCATGGGTTTCAGGGGTCTGCCTGCGGATCGAAACTTTGTGCATTACTGACATCGACGTTAGAAGAAGCCTAAGCCATCATTCGATTTTAAACGATGCGCGGGTGCAGTCCAAGTGCAAGGTGGTTGATTGATTTTGGCGTGTTGTTAGCGTTGGGTAAGGCTACTAGGCTAGCGATAAACCTATCTAAAAAGGCCGATGAGATAGAACGATGAGGCGTGAATATGCCAATTGAATCTGTGGGTATATCTAAAAAAGCTAGCGAAATTGCACTCAGGGAAACGTCGTTGGCAAACCATCAGGTTTAAATGGATCATTATTGCTTCATAGTCGGCTTCTTTCATACAACAATCTTTTCGTGGGCCTACAAGCCACCTCATCGAACCCGCCGATGATCGGAAAATCCAAGTTTACAGGCGAAAGCTGCAGGTTGACATTAATACTCAGGTTGCCCTTTGTCCATGAAGGGCAGATCGGGAAGGATGCCACTCATCGCTCAAATGATGTTTTCAGTTAGTCACGAACGTCCGCTGGCGATAGATGGAGACTCTGAATATAAACTTTTGCTTATAAATTGGCCCGATAACGTTAGCGGAAACCAGACGGACAGTACACAAATTCAAATCACCTACGAGAGTTACAGGATGGCCGATTTGCAGAAACTCGTAGCCGAGTTGATGTATGCTGTCTTGGGAATTAATGGCGAAACCTGTCGGTAAAATATGCACTCACAAATAGCCCGTGCCTACTATGTAGTGATATATGTTATCATACTGCACAGCAGAATTTAGACTCTCGCATACCCTGTTCTTGCAATACACAAATTAGCAGCCGATTGGTGGAAACTCGGTACAAGAAAGCCGATAGTCTTCTTATGCTCCAGTGATGAAGGTAACGCCTGTTGAGGTGCAGTGACATTTTCCAGACCACAAGTCTTTAGTGAAGAATCCTAGCATAGGTTAATACGCGGGTTAATAATCGGTGCGTACATTTGCGTGCATTTGCACTTTTCAAAATGCAATTGTACTTCACTCGCTGATCCACTGTTCCTCGCTTCGCTGTGCTCGTACTGTTGCTGCCGCCGTTGTCGCCGCCGCCGCCGGAAGGGGGAAAGATGGGGGAGAAAAGAAGGTCACGTTCTGCATCTCTTATTTACTTATTTGGTCGCTTTTTTCTGCATCAATTGCGCACCCTCGCTACAATTTGCTGATGACGTACATTATAATAGATGCAGGTGGTGGCGATGGCGCTGCTATTTCTATCATGTTCTTTTACCGTTGTGTATCATGCTGTGCTTAGTATTAGGGTTGTGCATATTCCGTATGTGCGTGCTTGTTTTTCAGTGCAACTTCTTTTTTCTGACCAACATTATGAGGGTGCTCGTCTCCAAACTGCGCAGTTCACACGGTCAAGAGCCTATTCAGTTTCGGTAAGTGCTTCGTCTGGTTTCAGAATTGAGAGAAGAGGTACGACGTGCATAAAGAGGCGTATGGCCTAATTCGGATCTGGCAGATTTTTTAACTTCTTAGTAATGCTCGTTTCAACGAATCGACGCCTAAAATAGATATAATAATACTATGTTAACAGTACATCTGACGCTAACGCTAAAACGTTTGTTTTTCTCTCAGACTACAAGAAACTGATGAGCGTTGGGCTCGCACAACAGCGATGTAAAACTAGGGTATCCATAAAATGAACCCTACATATTGGGAACCGTGCTGATATAGTGACAGTTTGCTACTTGCAAAAGTACTTCTAACACTAAATGTATTCGAACTAAATGGCGAGCATTTGGAGCAAGAAAGCGAAAGATCCAGCCTCATTTCTCGTAATGCTGAGGGGGCAATAGGCAACTACCTATGTATTCAGTTCTTGAATAAGAAGCGCAGATAAACAATGCAAGTTACAATTAATTTACATTTTTTTTTCTTTCGGTTTGTTCCTTTTTTTATGCCTAAAAATCCCCTGCTCATATCTAAAACTTTCGTCCTTTATTCGCATTGCCTCTTCAACACCTGCGCCGCGGTTACGACTACTGCTGCCGTTATCCCTACTGCTGCCACTCTTTTGATTACTTCTACGGTCTCGGATTGCTCCCCACAGGAAAGCTGCCCGCGCCGTTATGATTCTGTTTCCCCTGTTTGGGATGCATTTTCTGCTGGGTCTCTATCGGGTGCCTGACTATTGCGGAGGTCTAACCTTGTACGCGTATTTTAGCAAAGCGTCAGACGGCCTCCAGGGTACCTTCGTAGCATTCCTATTTTGCTATCTCAATGGAGAGGTGAGTACTTATATTTGCTAGTAGTTCTTCTAATCTACAGCTGTTTGTTGTGGTAATAAAAGTTCGACCTGGAAAGCAAAATAGCTTAATTCAAGATACTAACAATATATGGCCTTCAATGCGGTGTACAGAACTAGCTAATAAAAACAGCATTTGTATTCTATGAGCTGTACAAAGGAAAGAACCATGCAGTAAAAAGAAATAAAAAGATGCAAGCGAATTGTTGCACAATAGGCTAAATATCACAGACTGCTATCGACCAAATTATGAGCCTGCTAGCCAAGACGAAAAAAAAAATTCAGCTTATATGCAATCTAAAAAAAATAGGTGAAACCCAATTTTAGGGATTCTTATATCGTTCTCTATATCAATTTTCTGACTCTGCAGGTGCATCACCTTCTGAAACGTTCATATGGCCGATATGTCCTTCGGCGCGGAATCAACAGTGGCCGAGGAGTACGACTTACCGCCAGAATGTCCTTCTCTACGCACGTATCTTCCGTCGCCGAGACCAACGTCCGCTGTTGTGACGTGACAAAACCACTCACCCAACCGAATCCGCATAAAATAAACGACACCAATTGTTAATCAACGATCATTGCTAACTTTATGATGCTAATGTGATGTTCCTTTTCTTTATTTTCATGACAAGCGTCAAAAACCCCCATCACACAAAAATATCAGGCATACAAGGAAGAAGCGTGAGGCGGTTGTGATAATAATAATACTAGAAAGCACAATAATTATAGTAATAATTAATTATATAATATAATATTCATGGAGACTATCACTATAGCTATAGCTGATATAATAATTAAGTTTCAACTGCTCACAGCGGCGGAACTCTGACGCACTTCGCAATCATTTGGGCTGACGTAACAATCGCCATTGATTGATAAATGCGACCGATGCAGTCTCACTTTAAATAAATAGCCACTTTGTAAATCACAGGGGCGGCCATTATTCGGTTAGCTTATGTTGGTACTATACACGGTAGCTAATAACATTGTCATCTTCTATCATCTAATGTCATCTTAAAGTTTTTTCATGTTCAATATAAATGCACAGTGATAGGTTCTGTTTAATATCACGATAAAAAACAAAACAGTACTAACTTCTTAACAGGTCTTCAACGTGTACAGCTTCAAAATTCATATCAATACCATGTGTATTTTTATAGATATGCTGTAAACTAGCGAGTTTCCGTAAACGCAAAAAACTTTATTGTCATTTAGTGACTTGATGGGTAACGTTGAAGCCCGATTCCTATAGATATCCGCGCCAGAGGCCTGAAAAAGGCCACAGTGTAGTACCAAACAGTGCTCGAAATTCCAATAGTTGCTGCTCTTTGCAAATTGCAGACGTAATGAACAGCATGATACTCATAGAAGAAATTTAGAAAATAGCTAATAAACGTTGCATCTAAGGAGAAGACTCTCGGCGACGACCTCAACGATCCTACCCACATTTACGTGATGGGTAACCTTCAAGAGTGCTTCATTGCATCGCTAGACAAAATTATGTTGGTCTATTTGATTAACCTATAACGATGATGGAGTGCCCAGGTACGCCTGAATGTACAGCGTGCGTCCATTTGGTCTTGCTCCACACTTTTTTATTCAACACAAGTTAGCGTCATGCGTTGACAATCGAATGCAGCGTAGGCCTGGCTCGCTTGGTGTTTATTGATGCGCGGAAGGATAGAAAAACAAAAAAAAAACGCTTCCAATGCCCTTTTGGGCAATACCGCCGCATACACTTACGTCTTATCTAAGTGTACTCTATAGGCTTGTTTCATGTTGTAAACATATGTATCTCTTCATGTATTTAAATGCCGTCAGTGTTGACACATGAATTAAGCCGGTTGATCCAGCATCATACGTTTCATATGCAAAATTGTGTGTTTTTTAAGATCACTTTAGAGCGTCGTCGTTGATCAGCTCATATATCGACCTTGCTATCCAGTCAGTACACGCCACTACCTCAATAACACCTGGGTAAAGGGACCCACTTCGCAAAAAAGCACACACACATAGGTGTATTCTGCTTGTCGTGTGTAGTAGTATATCGCTGCGTATGTCCATATATCGTCTTTACCTATAAAAGAACTTAATATTAATTTTTCTGCTGAAAATGGCCGCTTTACACATGGACCATCTTACTATTATGCGGATTTAGAAGATTTCTTTCAGTCAGTGTCGGTTTCTGTAGTATGGGATTAGAATGAGATACTTGTTTCCAGTTCCAGAACGACACGATAGTGGCATAACTAAGAGGGAAAACACCTGTCGTATGTATTAGGCTGTTTAAAAAAATTGTCGTCTACCTGAGGTCAAATGGTATGCACCGGTGGTGGGCGTCACCTCTTTGTCCGACGCACAAGATTCTGACCTGAGTTTTGACTTTAAAGGTGGGTATCAGTTATGGAAAAGACGTGAGCTAGCGACAATGATCTTCTTTCTGTGGGGTCTGAAAGCCTACGGAAGCAAGCCAGAAAATCTATTTCGCGTACACCGTCAAAGCTCTATCGTTAAAATATACGGGCTCGTCAAATACTTATCTGCTCGCAAAGAAATGGTTGGATACGATACTTGTCGGACCTGAGAATATCAGTTATGTGTATTCTTCTAGTGGAAAATACCGCCCCGAAATATATATAGCGAGCCATTTCGGCCAGTTATAGAGCTCTCAGATTTGTCGCACCTGTACATTGGTCGTTCGGCAACTTTTTGTTCTGGGTGCAAGGCAACTATCGAAAATGCTATTTTCCACTTGCAAACGTTTGGTCCAAACTCCACGCGACACTGTTAAAGCGACAGCAACGCTTTATGAAGACAAAGAAGATTTCGTACAAAATGTCATATTTACTCATTAGGAAGTAAGACTAAATAGAGCGAAGCAATGAAGACAACCGCGATTACTTTCCGAGCGATATGGTCCATAGATATAATATTATATTAGTCGTCCATCATGGATAACATATATATATATGTGTCTATTTATGACACTCATCAGTGACGATTGGCTTCTCACTTAGTTACCCTAGAAGCGATAAAAAATCTTCACCTTTTTCCACAGGTCTAATAAATGATCGATGTGTGGTCGTATCGTCTAATTATAATCATGATCATGAATATTCCCTTTACTATAAACGATATGTGTATAATATAATATTGTATTCCGTATGTATATGTCGTCATATCATAAACTCATGTATTAGTAGCGCCACGGCTGAAATATGGAGGCAGTTATACAAGGCTATTCTGAAACACTCAATATTAACTCCGTTAAGACTCATGTAAAACCTTATTGTTATTATAAGAACGCTTCTCAAAGGATAGGTCAATACACGCATATAATCGATACATGGGAAAACGAATAGCAACTGCAAAGGCAAATAACAGTGACACAGTGATATACACATTAGGAAATAATAATAACAACAACTAAAAAGTAATATCGTAACATAACAAATTCCTGCTAGTACACACGGTACCAGTATTAGTCATGCCTCGAGAGTTAACGACAGCGTGACGTCAAAAGCGGGGTGAACAGAAACCAAAAGACCGAGATAGAACTCAGTCGAAAATAAAAACGCAACGCCATATAGAAGAATAAACAATATCAGGGATGTATTTACTAACCACCTGAGTCATGACTAATACACTTACACTAGTACTCAGTCTAACAGATCCTGTCATTCTTCTTAATATAATACTCTTGTATCCCGTCCGTGTGACTGTCTCGTTTAGCTGTGTTTATTTTCTAGCTTTCCGCAAGGCCGGCATTGTCCACTCCCTCCGCGTTTCGCTCCCGTGACATCTACTACATAGATACAGACTGGTGGCTCACTACTCTTTCTGCCGACCGTTGACACTGTTCCTGCTTGCTTGTAGGACTTGCCTCTATACGCCCGCAAGGGGTGTCGATGGCAATGACTTGGCCGCAGTCTTGGACCTGAAACTGGAGAGAGGAATTGCAACAACGGCAGTCTAACCGAAAGGACGATATCGCCTTCGGTAACAAAGTTCATCCTTAGTATAGTTTTTGTCACGAACCCTCAGAGCAGTACTATTAACGGGGCCTTTGGTCACCGCTCCGTATCGTGATAAATCACCATTGACGGATTAAAAGTTCGTAACATATTCCGCTTAACTACACCTGCTCTTAGCTGCGATACAGCAGCGATGCTCCGCAACCAGCACTTCGAAATGATCCAAAATTGAAAGTCAAAGCTGTAAAACTTGATTAGTGGACTGGCTTGTCGGGTCTACATAGAACGCTATGCTACAGGACGGCAACAGGTCGACAGTTGATCGGGTTAATCGACCTGTATCTGAATGGTGTCCTGACAGTCTGCATATAGGAGGCCTTGATCGCTCGCATCTTGACCCCGAACAACAAGAGCTTCTCACAAGACGACAAGGGCAGATACTTTCCATTCTTACAGAGCTCCACCATATGCAATCTATAATGGGAAGGCGCAACGGTTATAACAACGATGACAATGACACTGGAAGACGGTATAAACAATCCACAATCCTCGGAGGCAGCGCTTAACATAACCCGACATATATAAACCGTTATATAGACTACCCAAATCGATAGCCGTACTACTTACCTCTCACCCTTTGCTCAATGTTACTCATGCAGCTGGCTTCCTTCATGCAGTGAGCGTTTGGAGCTTTGAGAGGAGCCTGATTCAAGCACGTGGACGAGGGATCGCAAACATCGAGAATAGAGGTGAAATCTTCTCACATATAGGTAAAAAAACTGGTCCCGCCCTTCGTCAATCCAACCACTTTACGTTGCCTGCGACGATGAACCCTAACAGTGGACAGAGCGCCCACATGTCACGCTCTAGTAACATGACCATACACCCATGCTTATTCCATATGTCCTACTTTACCGTTCCGTAACCCGTCCTAATCTTGCTGACACAGCCCTATCTATTTACCCTTGTGCGCCTCGTTACCAAGCGCATTACGACGCAGTAGGCAGGAGTCGGTATACAAACAAATTCACGCACACAATCCAAACCTGTAAGAGAGGCGGTACAAAGCCAGTGACATCGTTGATTTGCTGCTTTGCAGTCAAGCCACCTCAGGCCAACGGAGTAAATAACACGGCAGGCCTACGAACACGGAGCCTGCTGGCTGTTGCGACGCAGCGCAAGTGTTTGTGTACAATTGCCTTGGCGTCGCCAAAAACGTCAAGGCCGAGGAGGCCAGCAAACAATGATTGTATGACGGATCACGCCTTCGGCCGACTCCAATGGAGCCGAGGAGGCAAGCGAATACCTCCCTTTCCTTTCGCGGGTATCGTCCCCACCAAAACACACCGACTACAATAACCCAATACCTACCGCGACAATGATAAGCACTAGCGGCATCTTGCCGTACCCGTCGCCGCTGCCGTTATGCCACTTCGGAATGGTAGAGCCGCCTCCGTTAGGCCTTCCTTTCGATATTCATAATGGGCTAACATACTCTCGATGGATCAACGAACCCAAAACTTCCGCTGCGGACCCTTAGCTGCCTCTCCGCATCCTGTCAGTACGTATCTGTATGTATGTATGTATGTATGTGACTGCTAAAGATATATTATAGCTTGCATAGAAAAAGTAAGCACAGAAGGGAAAGAAAGAGAAATGGACACTACGGATAGATGGGGCTCGATGGTCACATGGGCTGCATAAGCGAGTTGGACGGACCGAATGTAAGGTCAGAGTGCTCCAACCTAACGGGATCACGATAGGAAAGTGAATATGCACAACTACGCACGAGCTTGCTGAACGCATCTAAGTAGTTCTAAGCTTCCATACCTTCTGGCCATGATAGTGGGTTCGCTTATGGAGTCGGGAATGGTACCAAAATGAAATATATACGGTAGCAATTATCTGTATCACGCTGGGCTTTCTTGCATCATATATTACGTGGGTGTGCATAATTTACCTACTATGCATTATGAGTAAGCCTAATGGTGATTATCACGATTCGAGTGGTCAGGCTTTTTTCTTACAATACATGTTGTGACGAAAAGAAAACCGAGAGATTGTGTACTACCTTCAATAATCATCTAAACTATTATAAGAACTTACAGATACAAAGCTACTTGGATTAACACATGCTCCATAAGACATGAAACAGGATTCTTTCGTTCTAGCTGATAACGCCACGTACAAACATCATGCTATACAATTTTCGAAAATTAAAAATATAAAAAATCATAAAATAAAATATTTTACCACACGTTGCCTGTATATGCGAGATCAGCAAAACATGAAACCTCCTGTTTGGAACAGATGGAACAGGAAAAAAAATTAAGACGCTGAAATATTTTGAAACCAGTAAGTGCTATGTGTTTATAAAAAAAAAATAGATCTTATGCCGTGAGCTGTCGAACGTTTCCAAATACCGTAGGATACTGTTTCGCTAGTTAGCGTTAAATATATTTTTGAAGCGTTGAACGTATTTCTCTAATAGAGAAGGTGATCGATTTCGATTTACGAGCTTGTGTAAGTAGAATTTTTTTCTAACTTCGTACCGTTAGGAACTCTATGAGTATTTACAGTTGAGGTTGGGACTATTTTTGTGTTTTTTTATTTGTAAGATTAATTTTGTCCCTTTAAATACTGAGCATTGATCCGATAGGTATGAGGTACGCGAACGTTTACAATTGGAATCATTAGCTGGTAAAAGCTATGTCCTTAGAAGGCCTAGTGTCTATCTATATTTACTTTTAAGTGTTTCGTTGTGTCTGCCGCCCAATACTGCGCGCTCAATTTTTGCCTATACCATGTTCCTTTGTCTTGGCTGAATTATTAAACCTGTTCCGTCCCGAAACATTTTCCATGTTGTTGAGATCTTGAACAAAAAATAATGGTCTGTGTTAATCCTAGCCTGGTTATCATTTTTTAGCTTTGTAAACTTCGTAAGCTGTTATGACCTTTTTGACCAAAACGAGGTAATTGTTCTTGCTGACATAAACCAATGTATTTTCTACCAATTGGTTAGAAGGGAAATATTCAACCATAAGGAACATTACGCCAAAATCATATTTTTACCTTAAGGGATATCTTCCTATACACTCTTCATTGGGAATATTTGGTCAAATTCTGTCCAAATTGTACAACTTTCAATGAAAAATATTTGTAGAAGATAACACCCATATAGTTTAGCGGCCGTCAGTGGACCAGTATTAAAGACCTAGAAGAGTCTGGTAAAGCCAGCGCACTAAGCCATACAGGTCTCGTTTCTAAGCTATCTCAAGCTGCCTTTGCTTACTGTTTCATGTTTGAAAGCACTTTGGCCAGATATCACTCATTCATTCTTTGAACTACTCTGTTCGAGACTGGAAACAAATCAAACGCCAACTGTTTGTAAGCGCGGAAATTATTTATCATGTATGGTCATTATTACGAAGCTTTTATGAGGCTATTTAGATCAATAGCATAAATACATTACGGAAAGCATCTATCCAGACATGTCCTGTCACATGGGTCAAGGATAAATATCAGCGAATATAAAAAGATCCATGTCGAGTCATTAGTAAGTTGAGTAATAACTTAGAAGTTGCAACACCTTAAAGACAAATGTTGGTGGTTACCAGCTCACATATTTACCAAGTTAGTTTTTTTGTTAGCATCATACGCGTGTTCCTACGATACGATTTATAGCTCAATGAATAACAGGTAGGGCCGATCCTCTATGGGCAGATCCTCTACGGGATCTAGCTGACTATATTTACTGGACCCGTATTTTTTGTTGAGACGCGACTGAATGTGTACACAAACCTATATGAAAGTAGGACAGGTAGCATGCTACGTATTCTATGTATTCATGTGGACACTTCGTATGGGAACTTTCGTTCACAGCGTATGCTGCTTAACGCTAGTTTTCCGAGTGTACGCTTTCGTGTTTCGTAATTTTCTACTTAGCACTTGTGTGGCCTAGCTCTCCGTGTAATATAACAAAAAGTTTGAGCCATAATAAAAAAAACAGATGCGTATGAAGATTTATACCTTCATTGTAACTATTAAATTTACTAGTTCCCAATAGTGGGCTTACTTCAATTGTAGGCTCATGGTCCTTCAACCTGAAAATTTATATACTTCAGTCGCCCGCCTATATATGTACGTATCCTGTACAGACTGCCTGTCACGGAGATGACTGATGTTTACTGAGAATGCAGCTTACCCATTGTTTTATCCTTGCACGTACGTGTATAAACGGCTTTTATGAATGCGTCCTTTTATATCCGTGAGTCCGTAGCTTGCCGGCAGCCTCACTCGTGCCTTGTCTGCGCACCCTACGGATCAGCAGCTTTGTGTTTTCCGGCTGTCTGCTTTAATGCTGCATAGTCGGCAGCTATTATAAATACCCACAAGTTGACTCTGCGTGGGACGCTTTTCGGACTCACTTAGCTGCGAGTCTCAGACATGTCTACTATCATTAAGAACGGGATATTCAAAAAAATTTATATGAAGAGATTCGCAAGATAATCGTCCAGAAATATAATCTATGCCCTCCTGTTTGGGGATGTACGGCATCTTGGTGCCCCGCGTGATAGTTCCAAGCGCTCACGAGTGCTTGAAAGATACGGAGGCAGCTCTGGGTGATTAGTGTACGACCCGTGAGATGAGTTTATTCGCATCGTTTATCTGTAGAAAGTAACTTGGTTTAGTATATCACAGTGCAAAGAATTATGCACCCCCTCCTTCTTTATTAAAGGGGTGGAACAATTTGCCCGCTACGAGCAGTTTTAAACAAAAGTCCGACCAAGATGACTTAGACAGCTTGGACCCGCCTATATGAGCGAAGTCTGAGGCGCTTTGTCTTTCGAACGGAGACTCTCGCTGAAGAACCTTTCGACGTCGAAATAGGATAATTTCATAGAGGGCTAATACTGAATACCATTCAAAAAGTGATCCTTTTGAGATTGTAAGCCGCGTTATTTTTCTGCCAGGCATCATCCTGGCACGGAAAATGGCATGCCATATTTCTGCATGAATAACGTAGAGAACGCACCCACATACAAGAGAAGCATACGCGTATTTGAAAATCTGCCGCACGCGGAACTGAACTAAATTGTGTAGCTGTAGTTGGTGACTTGTCCAATTCGATATGAATCATTACATTTGTGGGCTCTAGTAAGACTTTTCATAATATAACCCATTAAGTAGAGTTAATTATACAATTGGCGTGTATGTTTGAATGCCTTTAAATGGGCTCGGCACCCCTTCAGCGTACAGTACTGAATAAATTCATGCTCTAAGTAGGATTCGAACCTCCGACATCTAGGCTAGAATACCAAGCGCTATTTTCCGTTTTAGGTATTAAACAGCTGTTGCTCATGTATCGATGCTTCACAAGCTGTGATGCGGAATCATCGATAGGAAATGAACCTGCCCTTCGCCAATCTGCACACATTCCATATCCTGTGCTCGCCTTTAGTGATATTGCGTAATTACATGAAAAGCGTTTGGCTGTATGCCCAACAGCGACGCCTTTTACACGTTTTTTTTTTTTCGCTCAATTAAGTCAGGCAGACAATGTATATTCCTAATCTTATTGCGAGAAGTGGGTTAATAGCGTCAGAGTATGTCTCTGTCAATGGTTGTCCACTTTTCCATTACTGGAGGTGCATTCGAGCTTGGTGTTGTCAGACGTTTGTCGCTGAAGGCCATCTATATCCGGCAAACGAACGAGGCCTGCCAAAAGTCATGTGGGTTGTATTTGATAAACTACCGAGAGGATGACACCGTTAACGACGAAGGATGCGCTATGTAATATATCACTGTTTAGATAAATCTGCAAGATAGATAAAGCAGGACTAACCGAAACACAATTAAACGGGAGCAATGCACGGCACTACTAGAGGAACTAATGATTCATATCCTAGCGCCGTACCTCTAAGTTTCCTAAATTATATAGTATAGTAAGTCTTGCTTATTTAATATCTCCTTTAATTTAACTTTTATATGGCCAAGGTGCAAACAATAAACTTGTATCACGAAGGCCATGGGTTTTGTTGAGCAATTCGAATACACCTAATACCTTCTATGTATGTTTCATTTGTCGTCTCACATCTATTATTAAGCTTATATTATTTACGTATTGTCATCATGTTATAACGCTATGAATATGATTTCTCTTTCTATTTTGTATGTTATGCGTGAACGAGCTCGACTGACAGGCAGCCTCGTCCATATCTACAGTGATTCGTTTCTTAGAGATCAGATAAAATTCAGACCCTGTTTTCCGCGTTGCAAACTACACGTAAAATTTCATTTGAGAACCTTTTCAAGTCCTTTTTGGTCTTTGAACAAAAACCGATGTGACGTTTGTTTACCTTTCTATTTTTCACGTCGAAATGATCGGGTAGTTATATCCAATTAAGTCAAAATGGATAAGTTCTGTTCGAAATACAAAACAGCTAGTGTGTACTATAAATAATATATTCGATGCTTCTAAGATGATTGACACGCTTGTAAATAATAAAAACAAACTCCTTCCGATCGTAATATTTCCAGCAGCTTCATCGTGTTTCGGTTGATTATAGCATACACAGTCTTAATGGATTACATACTTGCGATTCAGATACAGCCGTGCTGCACGCAAGCATCAAAAGTTTGCCTTCCCTACCCATTCGTCACTTTATGTTTTTTTGTAAACTTAAAGATAGCGGACCTATAACCAAAAATGAGAACGATCTCACCGTCGCAAAAGCTCGCAGTTAAATAGTTTGGCTGAACACGAACATTTTTACTCGTATTTTTGCATCCATGTGATGGTCTATTTCAAGCTGCTTTACGCTATCAGCGGCGGTGCCAACCTTGTTTATACGAAAAAAAAAATCTTCATAAAAACACAATCTATTCTTTAAGATAGACTCAAATAATGAAATATCAGTTTAAATGGAATCATCACTCAATAGAATTGAACCTCAACGCAAAGCAAATTGTCCCTATCGAACCTAAAGCACCTCGCATGTCTCTAAGCTTAGTGTAAACCTGTTCTTACAAACAGACAACGAATTTCTGGTAATTGTTATAGCAGCATTATAGCATGTGTTTGTTACATATAAATATCACCAAGCATTTTGGTGATACGATACAAGGATCGGAGTTAGCAAAAAAGCTATATCTGCTAGAACCAAGTTTAGGTACTGGATCAGGGTTTGCGTGAAATTCAGACGTAATAACGTTAGATGTACCCGTGCTGCATTAGGCGATTATAATACAATTAATACAACCACAACAATAATTAATACAACTTATAGCTCCATATATGCTCATTGGATAAGCATATCCTAAACTAAATAAAAGGTATCGACCAGAGACGTTCCAATTTGATGCAGGTATTTGTACCTATAACAAGTTCAGCAGCAATTTTAATGAAAAAAACAAATGATTTTTGATAACGATGATGAAATAGAACGATACTAGAGTCCAGCGTCATTTAGTTATTATATGAGATCTCGTTAGCACAAGATGAGTGAGAAGCGGATTGTCTCGATTGTCGAACAAGCATAGGTATTCTTATTTTCACTAGTGCCCATTGTATTTAATTGTAAAGGATAGAATGTTTTTTCCTTTTGAATGCTATTAGCTTCAGTGTCGTAGATGGCAACGTAGCGTTATGCTAACTTTCAAACAGAGTGCCATCACAAAATCCTTGTTCTATTTAGCCGGTACATGCTAGGTTGGATGACGGCCAGAGTTTATCGCGTCGATCTGAAAACCTTCTGCACGAGGCGGCCGAACTCCGCCAATGTCACAATTTTACGTAGACTGACAGAGACCGACTACAAGGCTACATTAGAGCGTCTGAACAAATTTTACGTTAACGAACACCTTAGGCGTCGTCGAGATGAATATTGGCTCATCTGCTACGCAATTATTACTAATAAACGCAGGCAGATCCTCCCTAAGTAAAGAAAAAAATATCTCTATTGATCAATCAGATATAATTCCCTTTCGTAGTTAATCGATCCTATTCCACCGCTGCGTCACACATGCATATATTTAGTGGTCGTTTAATATATCGCTCAGTATAAAATATGGCATCATAATTTTTTTTCGAACTTTTTTCACATCTTTAGTTTTAATTTTTACTGAGGTGTTCGCTATAATTATCGCTATAATTATAGACATTTGCCTTTTGGTTGGCAACCTGTTGTTGCCAAGATCTTGGAAAAGATGTCAGTATCTGTAAGCAATGTCTGCCGAGGATGACAGAAAGCTTTTAACTAACACTTTCCTATTTTTGCGATCGATCTACGACTACGATTATTGCCGTTGAGATTGAGCGTTATCGTCCAATAGGACTATTATATTAACCTTGGGTATTGAATGCTGATCTTCTTCACCATCTCCTGCAATTGTCGACCACACTACAGACGCAGTCGATAAACCAACATTTAAGACTCTACAGACATCAACACCTAGCGGAGAACACGTCTAACAAACACCCAAGGTTACATTTTCTTTAGGGTAATGTCTTACGTGTTCAGTTACATCGACCCACTGATATGGCTATCTGAAATTATCGCCAAGAATCAACTTTTCATCGCCAACTCACGATTTGGCCTAATACTTTTTTTAGTTTTCACTTAAATTACGTGGCATCTAATTTTTTTTTACCTTGAAAAAAACTGACAAATGTCTGCCGCTCTTGGGCGCACTGAACAGGCGTAACATATTTACATTCATCAAAACTGAATGCTAGATAGGTCGGCTCGCAGCTAATCGTCATTCGCCTTCGCGAAGAGTCTTCCGTAAGATTAGAGTTCGAACTATTCTTCCCTAAATTGTCCTGAACGGCTCACTGTGTTTTTGGTGATAGAACCTTGGTAGTTCCACGACAGTCCTAGAACACGACTCATATCCGTAAAGCCACAAAATTTCTCCAAATAATTTTTCCTAAAAACCCTAGTAACGGTATTCGAGTGAATGATCTAGAAATTCAAGAATACAAATGCATCCCGAACAGAAAAACGTGTTATGAAATTTTGCACCATTATACAATGGCGTCATCTAAAATACACGATGAATATTTGTCCCGTTGACACAAACGTGATTATTCGGGCGACATCTCGTCTATATACAGTGACAGCGACAGAAATACTCAGGATTAAACGTAGTATTGCTATGCAATTTAACATTCGATCGTCCTACTAACAGATGTATTTTAACATACGCTACACGACAATTCGTGCTCTGGGCTATTTCTTTTTTTGAAAGTTTACTCTGCGTTCTCAAACCAAACCTCTCGCTGAGACAACACCCGTCGACGCTTGGGCGCACGCACCGTCGCGTTCTGTACACCCGCTCGTCCCTGTCATTGTACGTTTCGTATTTTAATAAGAGCAGACTTGGTAATACACGCGTCTGGTCCCCTAGGCTTCAAACTTCAGCAATCTTCACATCAAACCGTCGTATTCCTGACTTGCACACATACGCTGGATTGGATGGAAAAGCGCTTAATACCCGCTGCACACTTTTTTAGATGCTGCATATTTACTGAGTTATACTTGAGTGGTACGACATAATCGCAGCTTCAGCCTGGGCTCGTGTGGTCCAATACTGCTATGCATTTGAAATCTACTAAAGAGCCGTGGACTATCGAGTCACTCGCGTGGAAGATAACTTCCATTAAATTCTGTTCGCTCATAGCTGTCAAGAGAATTTTTAAGAGAGACTATAGTCAAAAGGGGGTTAATGATCGCTTTGGACGTTCGGAAAAAAGGGGCTCCAGCACTCCGTCATCAATGTTCGTATTGTTTTCCTGTGGGATCGCAGCCAGCAAGATCACCATATTTCATGCCGAATCAGATCCCTGGGTGAAGAGAACAAATAGGGCTTTAACACCAACAAATAATTCCCTATAGCGCCAGCTTGCTCGTGTGGCCTTAGGTCTACCATCGAAATACTTACTGCATGCGTTCCCTCCAAAACCCATGTTGTTCAGAACAGCCTTCCTACTTTCGAAAAAGGCAAGCGGCCTGTCCGTTGGACATGTAGGTTTACTTAAGAGACCGCTCGAAAATCAAGTATCTGCAAATCGGAATTGTTCGCTGGCCGGCGATCAAAGGCGCATCGAAGTACAGTTTTAACGGCGTCACTCAATTGCTCTTGGTTCCATGCGACCAGTTAACTACCCCGTCTTCAATAAAAAACGGCTAGCCGTCAAACGTTATACTAAATTGCTTTAGAGCCCAATATAGCAGCTGCAACAACCGTATTCTAAATGATGGTACGGATGTTACGTTTTTTGCGCCTTATAATGTTATCTTAATCTAAACAGGGGCACTTTTTAAAAAGCAGACAGTTGACTACTCTTTCCACAAGGAACTGCCAGAGTTTTACATATGGCGTCACTGCCTTGGCAGTCTACTGAGATGTTTTTTGGCGAGCCCATAGACAGGAAGGGAAAAAGCTAACAAGATTCCGATTTTCGTCACCTGGATATTCGCTGGCTTAAGGCAGTGTGAGGAAAATGACAACAAACCGTGACCGCCGGATGGCACGAACGAATGAGCCTTTCCAAACCACCAAACTGTTTAGGCGATGCGAGCTAAAGGAGTCATTAAGTAAAAGAGATATACGCGCTTCTAATATTCACAAAGCTAGTACGGAGAGCTATGTGGTCAACAGCTTCTGTAGATTTTTTGATCAGTCGATTACCCACGACTACTATTATCACTGTTTAACGTCTAACGGGCTATAAAATTTGCCCGTTCAAGATCCCAAGCGTGAACCTTTAGATTCTCCATGTTCAGGTGTAACGGCATTAGTAGTGCAATACTGATTTATTATAAAATACCATTAAAAAGCAATCGTACGCACTGTTAGAGCTCTTCAAAACGGATACTGGGTACGAATGACCCACTAGTTTGTAAGCCTACACATTGTACATATATTATGTAATAGCAAGCAGAATTTACGACGAACATAATATTGGTCCAATCGCTATCCACTCGATTTCAGGCATAAATAGCTAAGACACAAGCTAAATACATTTCTTTCTGTAATTTATCACTGCACAATCTATATTTTTAGCTTTTGAACTTTAATATTAAGACAAGTTCGACCTTGGTTAAAAATTCTTAACGAAAAATTTGGAGGCAAGTGAATAGACCTTTAGGCTTCTCAGTGAACGTACGTCTCGTCTGCAGTAAAATAGCTTTACGTGTCATCAAATTATCTGTTCTAGGCGCCTTTATTTGTGAAGGATGTTCCACTGGGCATCAATTGCGAGATAACGGCAGAGCCTGAATCCCTGCCTCTGACATGCCATTTCCAAATGTGTCTGTATTGGAACTAGTCGTTTCCTGCAACAAAATGTACTCTTTGTCGAAATAACGGATTGAGCGCCCAGTTAAATTTTTGACCATATTTTTTTCTCATATCTCATGAGGTGCGAATTTTATGTGCCTTTATGCGTCGACATAAACATCTCTAGCATCGTTGTTTTATTCTAATTGATACAGTAGTGAAGAATACGCACAAAACGTGATAATGAAGACAGTCTACAAAAAAACATTACAATAACAATTATGAAAATCTATTTTTCTGCTAAATTACCTTACGCGTAGCCACTTTCGTTTTACGCTGAAAGTCGGCTTATAAAGCTCTGTAGCCCAAGTAAGTGGGTATATTGTATTTTATATCGTGTTTATTCAGCCCTCATCTCCCAAAAACTTCGCCACGGTTCCCCTTTCGACCGATACCCTTCATGGATTTAAGGACACTCATTGATGTATATTAAAATTTCATTTGCGGAGTGAGAAATATCAGTGCTATCTTCGAATCAGGTCGAAACACGTTGCCCTTTTTTGGTCCGTTTCCTGCTGCTCATGTTTAACTTTTTTGCCCCGTTCTATTTGTTCTACCTAGGCAGCGTGCAGCAGCTATTGACCCTTAAGCCTGATTCTGGTTCAAACTGAAAGCTCCCCTTTGGGATATTTAGCACAGAATATCCTGTCAACACCCATATTATTTTCGCTTTGTTCCATTCAGTTACTGAATCGGTTTTTTCGTCTTTTGGCGTCGACAGGCCAATGATTTAGTTGTGTGTATCACCGTCTACTTTTAAATGCAACAAACGAATCGTGCATGAGACGGCCTATAGAATTGAAGAACGGGTATCGAGATGGTTGACAACACTATCACACCTCGCTTTTCAGATAATCAGCAGTGTGTGAGTCAATCCGGTAGAGTAATAAGAACAACGTCATCGTTATGAACGACCGACATTGTACTTGCTTATACAAGAATACATGTATATATCATTCACTACTACTACAAGCGAAATGTCTTTTGTTTAGGAATGATAATCACTATCAAATTAGTGCTGAGATTTCGGACGCGGTTAGCGTATAGAAGCTCTAGCCGATGTCTTGGGTCAATTGTTCACAGTGGCGCAATATGGAGAAGCCCAACGTCGCTTAACGTACACACGAATGTCCGTGGGACAAAACTCGGCGAAGAAGAAAGCTAGACAAGTATCCTACAGGAAGCGAACCGATTTAGACTATAGAAAGTTGAATCTGTGCTACCGACGTTAAAGTAAGCGAGTCGGATCTTGCTCGGGGACCGTGGTAACGGCTTGTAGCTACGAGGGCGGTAACTGTTGAAGAGCTGTAAAAAACGATCAAAATATTGAGCTGAAAAAGGTGTAGACGCAAGGGAGACGCTCGAATATAGCAACCGATGGCTGAATATATAACGCCCAAAAATGATAATAATAATAGGTTCAGGTGCAGTTAGGATATAAGAACCCTAGCCGAAACATTGGTAGTCTCTGACAAACTGCCCCATCCATGTTCAGAATACCGGTTTCGAATTATGATAAATGCCACCAATTTGTCCAGTATTCATTCTATCGAGACTGTATTATATATGGCAATTCTTATCGCTAATTTCCACATATAATGTAATTCAGATTTCACAAACTCTATTTGAATAGGACTCAACTGTTAAATTTCTTCTTAGCGATCGTGGAAGCTCAGCTCTATAAATTTTCTTTTTCAAAAAATTTAATAGGAAAAAGTGAGACATACTTCTGCTTTCAGATGTCATTGCGTTTCGAGCACGTAGCAACAGATAGGGCTTTCTCATTGAAGACATATATTGTCCAAGTGAAACTCATACAGGGTGGGCCACAGGCAGCCTTTCAACACGCCTTTATAACGAGAACCAATAACAGGTTACGTAAGCAAAAATTTTATTACTAACATGTCCACCATGCGATTACTTTAATCCTATAAACTGCGAGAGCGTTTTCGTACACCCGTGTTTGACAGCTTGGTTCAATTACCGGTCCATGGTGGTCGAAGCACAAATCAATTGAGCGGACGATTTTTCATACAATATACGTCGCGGTAGCCGTTCGGCACGTGCACCAGAGTCTCGATGCTCTTTGGGAACGATTGCCGCTGATTGGTCTTCGTGCAGCACATGCCAGGTTGAATCGTAAAACTAGCCCAACTATTGCAGTTGGCTAAGAATCGAGATACTTGAACTACTTAATATGTCCTTAGCTTGTATTGTAAGGACTTTCAGGAAGTATCTAAGGCTCTGAGATGCATACCCAGTCTTTTTAAACTATCGCATAGGGCAACGCGAACAGGACTTAGAGGATGCCATGTGCCCAGCAATGTATGCCACTGTCATAAACATTGAACCTCGGAACTCGATGTTTACGATGGTGGCATAAAAACACAAAACGGAAAAGTTGAGCTCGGTCCTTCTATTCAAGTCTAGAGTGAAACTGCGTTCTCTTTGGGCTCCTGTAGCCAGGATCTCGACTGCATTTGCGACATTGGTTATGGCGAAATCATTTTAAGAAGGCTAACAGACTGCAACAACAATGAAATAGACAAGAATGGAATAAACTAGCAGCAAATCTTAGAAGACCCTTTGTCGCTGACGGCTGACTCGTTAAGTATATTCTAGAAAATAAATACAATTAGGCCTAAACCTTCGAAGCATTGATCTCGTTTACTATATGCCGATACGATCTGTCTTGTACTGTGGCGGTATTATAGCAGTTATGTAGTGTAAACGACAGAACTTTCGAAGTAGAGAAAAAGTTTCTGTTCGCCGTTCGGGTTCATCCCCAAGTATGTGATCCTACTACTTGAAAAAGATATGAATGTCCTGACATTTACAGTTCATTATTAATCTAGAATTGTTTTCTATGAGGATAGAAATAGTATTTTTAAAAACTTGATCAAGAGGTAGGATCAATGATAGTGTTCCTTTGGTACAACTAGTTTGGAACTTCGTGATCACGTCTTGGAGGTATAGTAATAACCGAACTCGAAATAACGTACCTCAAATCTATAAACAGCAACAGAACTTGTAAGTGAATTTCTTTTCTCATACATAAAAGTTTTCAAAAGCTACTATAATTGTCTAGAAGTTAAATTTAACAACTACCTAGTAAATGATTAGGACGACGTATTTTTCTATAGGAAGAAAAATGCATTGTTTACTTATTGGACCCCGGCCTTGTGCAATAGCTATCTTGTGAGGTTAACCGTCTTCATAACTGCAATTTTGTCAGTGAAGCAAAATGTGTATTTGTATTGTGCCCTTATCACGAAGATCCTGTTTGCCTTTTGCGGACGAACGGAAACACGTTAATTTTAAATGAAATATACTAAAACGATTCACACACAGACAGTCAGTCAGTCAGTCGTAGGGCTTATGAACTAACAAGAGAGAATATTAAAAAGGTACAAAAAGCCATATTATTTGGATACTGTTGTGTGTGAACGATCCCAAATAAGATGGGAGCTGCATTTGTATGTTCCGCCAATACAGCCGGCTCATTTACTCGTATACTTGAAACTTGAACAAACGGTAAAATTTGTAATATTACATGTATCATTACATTTCCATTAAGAAATATATCAAAGATACTGCTACGCAGTATTGTTTCCTCTCATATGCTAGATCGAAATTTAGATGACAAAGATTCCGGAGATCCGACCGTTGAACGTTGATAGAAGTTTCCGTTTCTGCTGCAAAGAAGCGAAATAGATCAGTTACTTCAAAAGCAAATTCAGCTACATTGTGAGTTTATAAGGTTTCGCATGCACCACTGTACAGTCAACAAACAAAGCCTATTCCCCATGCGTTCTCATAAATGTTCGTGCGTATTTGAAACAAATTTATCTAGTAATGCTTCATAAATGGCACGTTATGTCGTCCTGCAAAATAATCTGCCTTCAGAAAATACTGTAGATTTACTTACCTTGAAGTACTCTCAGAGAAACGTCATCGAAATAATTATTTCTGTGTGCAAAATTTTAAAGATAATTACGACATATTGAAAGTTTACTTTCACCATTTATAATATGTTTATTAAACAAAGAGTTCATTATCGGCTCACTGACATAATTACAATGTTGTACTACTATTGTTTCTGTGTGTCAAGTTTGCGCATTTTAAACTTTAGATATCTCACAGAAATGGCTGTTTATCAAAACTTACATTCTCTAGATAATCTATTAATTGCTTGATTGCGTTTTTGAAGGTTATAAATAAAGAGGAAATCATTTGAGGCGACAATGAAGATGCTAGGCCTAGGCACCACATTATAAACACGACTTTCTTGCAATGGAGAAGTTCATTTGATTTCTGTTAAGGAAATTGACACGTTTGAAAAACCGTCCCTTTGTTGAACTTTCAGCTCATATGAAAAATTACACCCACACGATAAAATATTGGGCTGACGGAAGCACTCGTATAGCACCTAGCTCGTGATTGTAATAACTTTCTTCACAGCGGTTTCCTTGGAGATGGGAACAAATTGCAAACAGAGCTTGCATAGTCTTGAGACATTTACGAAATTTTCGAAGTAACAAAGTATCATTACGCCGCACAGTCTCCAGGACCGTTCGATTTTGTCGTCATAGGTGCGTTCCTGTATCTTACATACAGAAAATATCTTGCCAATGAAATTTTTCCGCACCACTCTGTGGACGACACAGAGACGTGTGCGGCAACGAAGTTGAAAAAAGACACGGAGAAAGCTCGCGGGGCAGACGAAGCGGCCCTTAGGTAAACGTAGAGAATACAACAATCTATACCGATCGAACTGTCTATAGAATTAAAACAAGCGAAAATATTATTGATTACTCGGCGGTGATCTTTGAGATTTCGCAGAGCTTTTAAGCCTAAAAATATCACTAAAAAAAGTGTTAATTTTACCGAAGAAACCGAAAACCACACTGTGATAAGAGGCAGTACAGAAAAAATTAGCATTTTCTATAGCCACAATTTAAGCATGATTGGGAGTTTCACTTATACTAGAGTCAGGCTTCAGAATTGTTTGGATACACTTTCGTCTATGAATGGTTCAGTACTACTAGCCTTTTTGGCACTATCAATTTACTGTTAATCACTGAGTGGACAGATGTATTTTGTCTAGTATCGAGACCAATTATCTTATGGTACTCTAGCCTTCTATATTTATCGAACTCATATATCGTCCCCACATCCTAAGAAGTGTGTGTGGTCATTTTGGTGTAAACATTTTAAGTTTTTCCTCAGATATTGTGTTCAAAATGAGCTATTGCTAAAGACGCATTTTGAAAGTAGGAGGCCCAATGGCAAATTAATTTTTTTTCAAGAGTTTTGGCTTTGTTTGATCTTTTTTGCACACAAACCAGGCTGTACACGTACAAGGTTTCCGGGTTATACGTATCTCTCTAAACGTTTCTCATGAGATACCGGAAAATTTTTCCGTGGCGTCTGCGATGGGTCAGGAATCATATTCGTTAGGCCTACAGTCATAACACAAACCCACTTAGAAATGACTCAGGATTTAGTCTGAACTTCGAATTCTACGGCATCATTATTTATGTCGTAAAATTCGAAATTGATACAATCCGAAGTTACTTGCTTTGAGTTCTACAGAAGTAAATTCGACAGGGCCTTGTTGTCAAGAAATTTCCCGCATTAATGCTAGTGCCCTCCTGCGTGCAAGAACGGTGTAAAAGACGCTGCCTTCTTGCTGTAATCAGAAGTAGGAAGAGATGAAATATCAGCGTTGCGTAGTCTACCAGAATACCCAGATAAGCTTCTTCCTGAACTTTCTTTGGATACGAATCACTCTTGCGTGTTCCCCTCCTCTTGTAAAATGAACAAAGTGTTCTACTGGTTTTGATGTTGGCCCGAAACGCAGCTAAGGCTGAATCTTGCTACGTCGTGGAATTCAACCTGAAATAAAAGACACTTGGTATTATGTGCGACCATACCTGCAACCCGCGCTTACAGAAAAAATATACACCCTTGAGTCTAAAGCACGTCCGCTCTCAAAGGTACACAATACAAAGACCCTTATAATTAACATCCATATGGTCTATAAACGTAATCAACACGTTATTTCAATCTCCCCAGCGAAAACCGTACGGTTTTGTCGTCAAAAACGATGCAAACGATGCTATATGGTTCGATCATAATAATGTGGATATACTTCAGAGTATCTTTTTCTAGAAAAAAAAAACGGGGTTTCCGACCCCAAGGAAGAGCTTGAACGTGTCTGGTACAGCGTTCACCAACGTAAGATGATGAAGCTACTGTCTCAGACATTAGTTAACTTCATCTACTTCGATATTATATGCGGATGGAGAAATTGGGTCAAGTAGATTTTGATGGCATATAATAGAAAAGTTTATTTCATTCTGCACGTAGTATGGTATACAGGTCAACAAAGAATTTGAAAATAGGCTCATAATTATCGATCGTGCTGTCAATCTGTTACTAATGAAACTTGACGCGATGGCTTGGGCGTCAAAAACTTTAGTTGACAGATTTCGGGGTTGTTGCTTCAGGTTCTGACAACAACTCACACAGCCCGTGTGAACAAATAAAGTTATTTTTTCATTATCAATACACGATCTTACATATTTCCTTATAAGTTACTGTCTGAGGATAAAATGTTTAAACTTAAAAAATTATATTCACCTGTACGACAAACGCACAGTAGCGCACGCCATTCTTTTCAACTATGCTACGGTTGAGGGTTCTTTTTACGTCCTGACATCCAACCGCGTACATCATACGATTCTACGTATAGATATATTGTGATTATATGTCTGCAAACCACTGATGTGACCATTAGATGCAAAAGTGTGGCGCACTTCCCAGAAAACGAACTTACTTCCAGCAGAGAAACAGGTGAATCAACGATAAATCATCTTGGCCTTATGCTAGAGAAACAACGAGTATTTTGGATGCTATAGCGGAAAACAATACTTTGAATTATACAGACACAATCAATAAATGTCTAAGTAAATATGCATTGCATCTGAATGGTAGTCCTCGTGTTGGCCTAGTGGGTAACCTATTTGCCTGTTAGTTTTAGGGATACGTTGTAGTGATGTCGGACGTAAAACTCGAAACGTAAAGATGAAATTTGAATGATACGTTAACAGAATTCTTGCCCCGCGAAACTTGTTTCGATTTGTTACTTGTACAAAAACAAAGGAAGCTTTTTGCCGAAATTTTCATATTTTAGCTCATATTCATTTTATAACATCTATGATACATTCAGCACACGTTAGCCTCACCTGAGTTGATTTGATGCCTGGGAGCTGAGTACCACTAAAGAAACAAACTTTGGAACTGTTATTAGCGCGTATTTTATAAATTTTTAGTTGAAACAACAGAAGTTGAACTGAATTTTTCGAAATACGAATTACTTTTTGTATATTCTATGGCGGGCTGACGTCCTACCCGTCTAGACAATCCTGTACACTTTGCACTCGTGTTCTACAAATAAAGTTTTTGTAAATAAATTCCAAAATTGAGAGTTCCGTTTTGTATCCTTAGTTTTTTATGCTCCAGCTCCTTGTAGAACACTCTTCGATGCATCAGAGATTTCCCTCAGACATCGCCTTCAAAACCATTTCATCATCGACATAGACTATCTTATAAACTACACACTCTTCAGAAACTAAATTGTTTCAGGAAAAAAAAAAGTTAAAAAATAAAGAAATAAACATAACGGAAGATGCCACGTTCGAGGTAATAGATTCATACATACTCTGAAATGGTATTCAGAGGGCTACCCTTTAACGGAGAGGTGGGTTAGTGGAGCGTGCACTAATCGAGCGACTATTTACTCCGAGTATTGATTCACAACATAGTTTGGGTATTAAAAAGTTTACCTGGGTTGCCTTGGCTATGCGTATTAAACCTTGAAATCAAACTATCAATTATTATCAAATCAAAATATTTAAAAGTTTTAAGATCGGTGTGCTTGATCGGAGAGGCTATTTAGTAATGGTACTGCAGCATACGACGCGGCATAGCAGATGAGACACATCGCATCACGTATTGCGCAAGTACCCATCTACCCTGGCAAATGGAAGCTCACAACTACGTATATAATGTGATAAAGTCATCGAGAAGCAAAACCAGCAACTATGTACCGCTTGTTTCTGTTCGACTTTCTCTAAACTTTGTTAATCCTAACTCTCGTGTTCCAAAAATCAGAATCCATCTTCGCCATTTTTCCTATGTACTTACAAACGCTGTACAAATACGAGTGATAGAATGCTTAAAGCTGCGTTTCGGATTCGCTACAAGCAGTAGTGTGTCTCGCCTAGAAAGTACACGCATCTGTTCACCAATGAACAATGCAGACGCCCACGGCATGGCGTATTTTAAGAACGAACGTTTCACACAGCCAACTCTTCCATGATGTTTTCGTGGAGTGCGTTTCGATGAGAGATGTTCCCAGACAGTAGCAAAGCCAGTGCCCTGTGATGGAACGCTTAGCAGCAATAAAAGGCGTAGAAACTTGAAACATAGAGATACTTCAAAGTTACTGTGCCTATGTGTGACGTGTAGGAAGCACCATGACGACTTGCATGGTGAAACCGTTGATCTGCTCATGTTTATCAATGAAATTATCATTTACAGTCTGGCGACGGCTGGCTGGACGTGAAAGGGACTTCTCGCAAAGATGGGCGTATAGCACCATTGTCAGCTGTCCCGTGTGGATTTTGCACACGGAGTGGCAGATCTTTAACTAGGATGAAATAATAGCTGATCAATTATCGGTCTTTGAACTACAAGCGTAAATACTTTATGAACGCAAGCTAACCGTACTGGTGGCGTAATGGTGTTCGTGGGTCAAAATTATAAATGCTTTGTGAAATGAAGTTCTATCGATCATCCTCTATCGAATAAGTTCTGCCTCGATGATGCCATCCAGTGATGAAGCACAAAGCGCCACCTAGATGATGCTACCTCGAACTTAAAGCTCTGAAAAACAAATTTGGAAACAGGTAGTGGGTCTTTTAAGAAAATAGTCCACGTATTTTGTGAACTCTTAGCAATTTCTTAATATAAACGGATAAAACTACGATTTAACAAAGGCGTACGTGTGGTATTGGACAAAATACCTTCCTTCGAGTGAAGCAATTCACAAGTCGTCTGTACAGCCCAACGTTTAATTTCTTTAGGCTTCTTATTGTACAAGCGCACTGGTATTCGATGTGTCAAGAAAGCTTTGCACGTGTTCAGCTTTTTGCCACGTAAAGCTTTAGTATTGTATGCTCAATCAGTTAGCAAGTAAATCTTGTTTAAGAGGAAAAGCCATAACATAATATATATATACAAATTGTACGATATTATATAGAGAAAGTATTTCGCATGTCGCACTTCGCCTAATTAGGACATGTGCAAACTGACGTAGGCCGCATCGACCGCTTGCCGAATTGGCCTTCTACCACTATCGAGTGAATGTGGTTACAGGAGTTCTTTGAATTACTATATGCTGTTCAAGAAGAACATCCCCGATAATTTAAAAGACTCGGTGGCCGTTCCTCCGAAGAATCCACCTAAACACTGTCGCCCATGACAAGAGCCTAGGCAGATCATTCGAGTCATAGCGATTGGTACAACAAATTGCTCTCGTATTAGGACACCATCCACCTCAGAATGAGGACATCCCGCTCAGTAGCGGCGAGACAGGCAGGTATAGATATTTACCAGTAAATAGTATCTCAGTACTTAAGGCGCAACGAGCTCGGTTGAGCCAACTCTGTGTCACCAAAAAGGAAGCTATGATTGGCGCACCGCGATATGTAATATCCCACATATCGCACACAATATGAGGAGCGTCGGATTTTGCAGTCGTAGATCGATTCAAATTGTCACAGTTTATTGTACGGGCTTTCAAATACCTAGAAAATGAGTGAGATTTCTGTAAAAAAAAAAAGCCATATTTAACTTTTGAAGAAATTGTTGTTTTTCACTTTTTTTTTTTTGCAAAAATCCGACCATGTTAAATATGGCCAAATTTTATTAAAATAGAGGTACAATCGTTTCCCAGCCCCAGTACGAACGAGCTGCAACGATGGTTTTGTCGCTTGCGATTTGAACAATGTGAAAGATGTTCCACATAGTGGTCAACCAATGACGAAAAATTGTCGTCATATCGGAAGACCGACACGAGAGTAGCTACGATGTTGCTTAGGAATTAAATATCCGCCAGCCGTTTGAAAATATTTGAAAGACCTAGGCCACAAAAGCCCGGCTGTTCGGGTTCTACACGAAATTATATACTCGATTGTATTTTTGTTTGCGAAACTCTAGCAAGTCAACGAAATAGGGCTGTCCCTAAAGTGTGGGCCACAAGTGATAAAAAGAAGATTATCTACTGCAACAGTGTACAATTAAAAAAACGTGCTTCTCTCTTCGTATTCAGGCCCAAGCTGATACTAAAGAAAGTGTTGTTATGAGTTGGACGGCTTAGAAAACAACTGTGCACTATGAGCTGCTGCCGCCTAACAAAACGATTAATTCGAACCCGTACTATCAATACGCAGCAAGATAACAATAAGCCATTAAAAAAAAAAAATCGACCGGAACTAGTGAACATAAGAGCCGTCTTCCACAATGGCAATGCCAGACCACGTACATGACTAGCCACTTGGCGAAGATTGAAAGAACTGGGATGGGAAATTCTAGTGAATTCGTTATACAGGTTGTATGTTGTTATGAGACTATCAGATGCTACGATCTTGGCAAAACCCTTGAATCGAGTACTTCAATTTCAATGGAGAGATGCAAACATCAATTTACATAGTTTTTCGTCTAGAAAACGCGGAAGTTCTGCAGTGATGAAATTACGGTACTATCAGCCTTTCAGAGCTTCGCCATGGACCTTCATGGGAGGACCTTTTGCTCACTGTAGCTCCCTCAACCTCAAACGACCATGTTAGTCTTTACCTAAGGCCCCGCACGAGTCTTCTTGAAAATTCCTTTACATGTGAGGCCGACATTTTCACAGTAACAGTGAGGGATACGATACAGTAACGTCAAATTGCAAACAAACCAAAAAACGGTCCGAAATAACGACGTGTCCGAGAACGTATAATCTCCCTTAAATTCCCTCCTACAGAAAATAGGTTAAAAGGACGTTTCCACACGTTTTTTTTGCTGAACAGAAAGCACCAAATTACTTCCGTGAAAATATAGATCCGCTATCGACATTATTTGCGACTCCTTGACGTCTGTCCATCAATAGATACGTTTATTGGCAGGAATACATACTTTCTCGTAAGAAACTTTCACGTTTCATATTGATGCGCTCGTCCAGCAAGGGTTTTAGGTTCTTATTTCTGTCAAATGTTAAATATAAATAGAATACAAAATATAAAATTAATCATTTTATATATATATATACATATGCAAGCTGGAATAGAACGAACATGTACTTGAAATTATAATAAAACAACTATACATAATGTACTACAACAGTGCTCAATCAATATGAATCTATTAGTTTAAAACTAAAAGTGATAATAAGACGGACTTGGTATAGAACGAAACAAAATGTTTATATACATATACAAAAGCTTCGTTTAAATCAGATTACGTATATAGTTGATGAGATTCGAAGCAGCGACCCGCTGGCCTTTCAGCTGAAAGAGGCCCTTGTACAAAAGAGATTTAAAATACGAATACAGGCGGTTACTTTTTAAAGCAACCTTACGTTAGCTAGGTAAATAATTCATTCACATGACCTAGTCAGGAGTCGGCAATGTCTTTATGAAATCGATCTATTAAAGTCTACGCTTTTTCGGTAGTATTCTGAAAGTTCTCTGATATTGTTATCCTTAATCGTATCTTACGAACGTGATAACTAACTTTATCACAATGAGGTTTATTTAAAAAATGTAATTCTTTTTTTTTTATCCTTCAGGTATCCTTTAGGATACTGGTGATTATGAATGACAATGTACATGTTTGACTTGGATATCTAGTGGCACTAGGACACGTAGTATTGTGTGCCCGTGCAAGGATTGTAGTTAAATTAGCAGTCTGCATATGCACAATTACTCCAAAAAAAGTTAACAAAAAAAAAGTATTTTGTAAGTATAAGATACAGGAATATCATAAATGAAAATTACATTGCACGAATTTGTATCATAATTTTCATATAACGATTGTTAATAATTGGCGCAGTGGCTTGGACGACTCGAAATAGCTGGATTTACTACTTTAAACTTTGTGACTGGGTCCATATAGAGATGCAAATATCCAATTAGTCAACGAACTTTAGGATTTCCATTGGTGCACTTTTCCTCCAGCCTTTAGGAATAACCTACTTTTAATCCAGGTAAAAGGGATAACTCCAACTTGAGGTTAATCGTAAACAAACATCTATGCATTTTTATAAGAGCACACATAAGTTAGCACTGTTGCCCTTCATATAACTATAACCGGTTCTGAACTTTTGCTACCGAACAGATTCACTGCTTTCAATAGATTTTCAAGACTGACACAATTATAAGTGTGAAGTTATGAAAAGTCGTACGTTCCCAGAATCAACAAGATTACGCAAGCTGCTATAGAAATAGCATTTAAAATATCGAAGCAAGACACGATCTGATGAACTAGTTTTTTCGTGTCATGCTGTCTGTTTAAAAACTGGTACTTCTATTGCACCCGTGGCAGATAGAAACCTAATTAAGGTCGCAAAATATACTGAGTGGCATAAGTTTCTCCCTCAAGGTAGTTACTTAATTCAGCAAACGGCTAAACACTTATATGTCACGCCTCCATGTCAAATTTCAGTTGAACAAAACCTATCTAAGCGTCCTAACAAACCTTCTAAAGTTTAGAAAGTTGTGTACTTGAATGGTGTACACCCTGAATGTTGATAACAAGAAACGAAGTTACATAATATCTCTATTTGCTTGTAAGTTTTTTTTATTTGCATAGATTGTGCAATGTATCGTACGCCCCGTAGCATAAGCATATCAAGTAGTTAGTTAGGATTACTGGGTTGAGAATGAAATATAGGCCGAGCATTGTTGTTTATTAAGTTGTTCGTAAAATCAATAACATGAACTTACTTACAAACAATAGTATCAACAATATTTTATTAGTATATCGTTAAAATACGTTGGTTGTTATAAGGGACATCTTGTTTTAAATACGTGTTTTGAAAGTGCGTATCCTTTTAAGATTATGATTGCAAGCCATTTCAATAGGCTCCATAGTGTTGCACTTAAAATTTGGCGACAGCGGTTGCCACGTAATCGAAAAATGAAGCTAGCACGAAGCTACAACTTAAAAGTCAGACGTGGCAAAATAAATCTCCACTGATTTAAAGATAAAACGTTTGTTTTATCGTTAAATCAGTGGAGGTCCTGGTCGACCCCGAGCAAACCTTATCAGCATATAAGGACCCATCTGTGTGGTACATTATTGTTCCCAAAGTTCCTTGAGTTATTTGTCACTTTGGTCTCAGCTAGCCGACATTTTTGCTTTTAGCAGGAAATTTATTGTGCAAATTTACATTCAAATCGTAGTACCATTTATGTGGTACATTTCTGTGCGGTGGTTTTATCGTTATCTCTATGACATTTATAATAGTTGAAACTTCCTTGGCGCATATATGAAATAACCTAGGTGGAGTTACGGACACAAATATCGATCTTCGACCACACCTTTAGATCTTATAGTGCTCGTTCAAGTGTTTGAGAGATAGTCTGAATCTTCTGAGATACAAATTGGCAAATTTTGAGGACATATATTAGTTAGGATCAGAAATTTTTGATCGACGCTTAAATACAAGCAAATGTAAGATCTAGATTATCGATCGGAAACGCGTGCAAGACTTATCTTTATTATGCCGAAGGGTTTAATGAATCCAACGCAGTGATATAATTACATTAACTAGCCAGGTAATGATGGTGAACCTATATATCGTGACTATGTATTCACTCGATCATTCAGTGGTCTGTCTGTATTTACTGAGCACTATCGGCGGTTTCCTTTTTTCCGACTACGTTTCAAGCAAATGGCTCGTTATGCTGTCAATTCTTTTGCCGTTAGTTTGAAATCGCGACACACATTCTATGGTCGTACACGAATTCAGATAAAGATCGCATGTTTAGAACGTGTTTAGCTGCACATGTATCTAGCCAGGTCGTTTAGTTTCAAAACAAAAGAAAATTTGTTTGTAACAGCCTTATATATATAGAAATTAGCTGGACTATACAGACAAGACTGCCCTATGAAAAATAGGTCCTAAAATTGTTGTCGGGCCTTGGTCGTAGATGTTACCGCGCTGTCTTAATTAGTCTTTTTGCTTGCTCGAACACTTGCTGAAGGCTCTTTTTATCATTTTGCTTTCAGTTTGGAACGGTAACCTATGAGGGCAGCTATTCTATAACTGGGAGCTTGAGGTTTTACGAGCTCAAATGGATACTGAAGTAGTTTTCCGAGACGAAAAACGCAGAACGAATTCCAAAGTATTGATTCCTTGGAATCGAGGCTCTTCCAACGTGTAGATAAGCGATTTGCAGCATTGAACGTTATCTTGCTCTGAAGAGTAGTCGTCCTTTTATTGTTATCAGCAACGAAACCCAATATACAGAACGGCGATTATTTGTCAAATGCTTGTATACGTAAAAACATCGAGTTGTTGTATTTGAGATAAGTGTATTACGTAGCCCTTGAAGTGAGTTTGAGACTGGCTCAAGTCTATGGGCAGGTGCCCAGGATTCCCATCTGCAACTTTGCAGAGTAACTCACAATAACCATTTATTTTGCGAGAGACATTTCCTTACCAGCTTTCATAATGCTGTATGACAATGATTTTATTTTACAGGATGGGGCATGAGCGTCCTACATCGTGATTGCACGTGTATTTCTTAATGACCAGTTGGCCTATATGTGGATAGGCCGATAAAGCTCAGTAGTGGCCCCTGTAATAGTCAAACTTCATGGCAATACATTTTCTCTTCGAATTCTTATAAACGTTTTTTTAGCTAGCTAAAAATTTACACAATAGAACACATTTTTACTTTAGCATGAATCAAGCAATAAATAATAACATCAATTTACAATATATGAAATCTTCACAGTTTACCTCGCCGAAAATATCTGCGAACACCTAAGCCCTTCATCAATTGAGAATGCTGTTGAAGACCTCGAAATAAACTTGACGGATATTATTAGGTCTGTTCTCTTGCTTGAGGTCGATGAAGTGTTATTTGTAAATAGAATTACTACAATTTTTAAAGATTTCATAGGGTGTTGGTGTTGGCAGCAGTTCTTATTAGAGATGTTGTTAAAGATGCTACCCGTGCTTTATCGATATCCGACAGTGTATTCTCGTAATAGCAACATTGTATCTTAACAAAGAAAATAACGGCTTCTGTATCCCTTAATTAGTGAATCTGAACCTGTTTTATTAGCAATAAACATGACACTTATGTTATTCCATGTATGCATTTTAATATCAATAGTCGTACGGCTGAAAAACGCACTTTCGACATTTTCTAACTTATGGATGTTAAACGGAAGCGACAACATTTGGCCGGAGAAACCCTGAAACTTTGAAAAAAATGGTTAATTAAGGGAGGTCAGGACTAGGCCACTTGAACATACTTCAGAAGAGCGCTTGTCTTGAGCGTAAGATCAGTATTACCTATATTTCCTGATTTCACCAAAGGTTTTCGCTTCAGAGCTGTGTAAACACGAACCGAAGAGCTTTCCGCTAAAACGCCTCTTAACATCTTATACATATGATGATGTATTTGTATTTACTAATTTAGATACTTTTCTGTTCAATCACTTATCATAGCATTTTTCCAGTTTCCAGATTACCACGACAATTACTGGCTACATACGTTAATCGATAATCATGCCATTCAATGATCAAATGAACCTAAGGAACATACGACGATGCCTGTGTTGCAAGGCTTCGCTTAAAATTGCCCCTTCTACTACATTTGATGTAAGTAGGATGTAACAAGCGATGGCACAGATAATGTTTCGTCTTTTTATAAGGAAAACTAGCAATCAGTATTTTGGATAATAAAACTATTAGCCTGGTAGAAGCGTACACAGTGGACTTTGAAAACACCCATTTTCAAACTTTTCAGCTACGGGCCTCTCAAAAACAGAATTTGTACACAAATACTCCAGTCTTTGAGAGATTTAAATTCACCGGTTGGTTTTTTTTTTTTCTTTTTATAAGAAACGAGTTCAGAAAGAAGAACATCATTAAATCTCAAAGACCTTAAATCTTTCTTCCTCGACAGCCACGATACTGCAAGAATTCATCGGGGATTGATTCAGACATAGCACAAAAAACTTTATGGTGAAACGGTGAAAGCATAGTATAAAAATTATGTAAATGTGTTAAGAACGGAAATTGAAGTTCTGATACTCAACAAGAGGGTGAGCGGATATTAGTACCCGAAGAACGAGGCCGCATTACCACACCGGAGAAGACTTTTCATTAGACGAGAGGTTGAACCTCGAAGGCATTGTTGGCGATAAAACTTATAACGTGTAACACAAATTATTGTCCAAACACTGAAGATACGGGCACTGAGTAAAGTTAAATCTTTTATTAATTGGCTCCAGGTCAGTTGAAAACGAATGTGGTGTATTGCACGTACAGTTTGTGGAACGTTAGTCATAGACGGTTGCCGCATACGAGACAAGGTACAATCTCTGGCGCCAGCCGGAAAGGGACTAGTAGAGAGGACGATTTCGCTCTGGGAAGGATCCTAGTTCGTTAACGGTGACGGGTGAATTCGGATACCAGGTAAAGGTAGTACTGCTAATGGACAGCGGCGGCACTTCCTATTATGAGGCGAAAAGGAAACAATAAAGGCAGCTCGTCATTTTCTATTTTCGCTATTTCGCTTAGATTTTGTAGGAGACTCATGGACCATCGGCTTCTATTACTTTCTGAATTGAACAAAGGGATATTTTCACGTGCGTCTTAACCCGCTTATTCTCTTAGAATGTAAGTCTGTGATACAAAACTTTTATGCTTCCAAAAAGACAGCTAACAGGTAGGCATATTCTACTATATATCTCGAGAAGCTATAAATAGGAGGATTGCTGGTAGATTTATGGCTGTCAAGAAGCTGCCAGATCATTGGAACAAGCATTGTAGCCCAGCTAGTTTTAAGTTCTTTTAAAGTTTTCAGTTTTAAGTTCAACCGACTCGCTTGTAACAGCTCACCATTACAAAGTAATATCCAAGCCTTGCCAGTTAAAATGAGACGGTCTGCAGCCAAAATATGTTGAATATGTAGATTAACGGCCTCTGGTTCACTCTATACGCATCAAGATGTTAGAAAAGAGATGCTAAAATGATTTTGGTGAGAAAATAAGTATTATATTGGAAAATTTTGGCCTGGCATTGAATCCGATCACGTTGATATCACCACTAGTTACTATATTATTGAAGGGAAATGTGAATATATCAGAGCGCTATTGCCCTAGCATCTGTCAACACCAATTAACAAGTTTTTGTTTTTTTGTTTCGTCAAATCGACACCTAACAAAATGTAGCTAAAAGTGGCTGAGCTAAACAATCCAGCAACATATTTTTTTGCGGCTAAAATAGTAAAACGTGAAGATGACTGGTTCTCAGAGGCTACTCACCTATTTTTGGAAATTTGACGAGTTTCCCTTGAGCGAATTGAACAATGATTAATGGTAGCGATCGATAAGGCATCTTAATGAATTACCTTCGAGCTTAAAAGGAGTAACCAAACCAGATTGTCACGCAAAAATTACACAATTGCCAAAGGCGTTGACCTTTAGCCTTGGCAACTGAATATATTAAGTTGTTTAAAAAATAGAAACTTATATAATGGGTATCTTAGTTAAGGAAAAATAATCCAATGCCCACCTAATTAATCGTAGCGATGTCCAAAAATCTGAGCAAGTGACAGTGTTCATCAATTTCGATTACATCAAAATTTTACGGGGCCAAATAGTCTGTTGGTCGGCTAAATATATTTCAGTGAAAAGGCTCTTTAATAGAATTTCAATAACGAGGTCGTTTTTAGGAAAGGACAATTACACTGCAGTTACCTGGAAGCCTTTTTGGGTCCGGGCATATCTACACAGTAATCTTCGAGAAACAATACCCTGCACCCAACATATATCAGTTCATCGCACCGATACTTAGTCGATTGGCGTTGTATCTACTATTTTATCTATTTTATTCATGACATATACTTCAACATTAGGAAGTAACACGCTACACGACGAGGGGGGTAATTCCTTTGCGTTTAACTCCCGTCTTAATTGATTTCCTCATATTCGGTAACTGAGATTCGAAAATGTACAAACAATACACAACTATCGCTGATACGACACTGTTTATATACGATACACACAACATTAGTTACTGCAAATCGTTACAATCAACTTATCACAACATTAAATAAGACAGCCTATTAACAAGAGGGTGATAAATTTACGGAAAAGAAACGTATTGTTTTTTTAGTGTTCGAAGATTACTGATCGTGAAGAATAAAGATCTCTATGTAAAATAGAATGCTAGGTTCTTTTTTCTTCTAGGAAAAGGGAATAAAATCCTTTACATATCTGCATATATTTTACGTATATATATATATACATAATAATTTTTTAGTATATACATATCTAGTATATATACTGTTTTAGTATATATACTCGTACTTGAGTATATATACTCGTGTGAAACACAAATCTTTGCCCATTGGGCCGACACTAAACAGTACGATTCGATGTGTCCGGCGGGCTTAGAAAGGAATCGTGCATCATGAGCTGCTGCTGCTGCTTCCGCCGCCTCTGTTGGACCTCTGCAACTAACAGGATTATAACAAGCTATTGAAAATCAACTGGAACTAATAGACCATAACGGTATCGTTTTCCTTTATGACAATGCTACACTGCATGCGTATTTAGCTACCCGGCGAAAACTTGGCTGGGATCTTCTAATGCGTTTGCCGCATAGCCCGGATCTGGCGCACTCAGATTGTTATCTATTTCCGTCTCTGTTTTAATAAAGAGATGCAAAAATCACCGAAACGACAAAAGAGTGACAATTATGGGATCATGGCTACCAAAAGGATCATATAAAGTCGTCGATCAAAACGATGCAGATGCATATCTAGTTTAAAAATATTGTTTCAAAACATAAAAAGTATTTTCTTGAATCTCGGCTTAAAAACCTTCATTGCTTTTTTGTCTATGCGATATATGTGCACTCTCTGAAGTAATGCCCAACGTTGTACCACACTTGGAACGTGAAGAAAGCATATATTATATAAACAGCTGTGCTGTGAACTGCCTGAGAGCTAACTAAAAGTATTGTTTACGTACACACAAAAAACAGCGTTCGTATAAGCAACTTGGTATCGAATTCACGTAAATAAATTTGTAGAAGTTTCATGTTTGGATAAAAAAAATGCCAGATTATTTATTTATTTTCCTGAAACTTCTATAGGCAGCGAAAATATTTCTTATCATTGATATCAGTGATCCAGTAGTAAATTGACTTTCTATTAATAGATTTAAAGGTTTCGGAAAAGATGATAAGAGAACGTGATCAATGGGTACCTTCTTAAACATAGTAATTAAGTCGGTGGCCTGTAATTATGCCTAGTATATTGTTCTTAATCCTTGTTAAGATTAGGTGTGAGTACGGGTTTTTCAAAATACGTTTGTATCAAACTCTTTTTGCAAGATCGGTAATTCATTCAGGTATCATTTGTGGCAACAGATTTTGCGGCAGAATCGAAGTAGAATTGCGTTTGAAGTCAAGTGGCACTTTATGGGAAGTCGAGTACCTAAAAGTACATGTACTTTTGTTATGGTTAGAAAAAGGCAGATATTGTCATGCCGAAGCCAACTACCGGTCTTTTACAACCTACAGATACGGGTACTTTTAATTTTAAGCGTTTGTTCGCATATTTAAAAAAAAAGTCTGGGTCTTTAAAACTATATCCTGCTTCGTGTAAAATATTTAGCGGAAGTTGTCTGACGAGACCTGGATATATTTCAATGATTTTAGTCATTTTCTATCATCGTCTTTCACGTACACTTGTACTCTTTTTTTTGCTTACAGAGTTATTATTACGTATCTTATCATAGATACGTAAAAACCAAGTTAAAAAATGAAAAGAATACTTTCTTAGAGCTTAGGCACATCTGTCTGTAATATCTACGCAGCAGTCGTTCTACAAATTATAGTTTCGTTTTTATATTTGTCACTGTTAGCGGTCCTAGCGTGGAATAATAGATTGCTCTGGAGTGCGATATGATAAAAGAGAAAGAAATATAATAATCGTCTATAGCAAGAAGGTCAAACGGCGAAAGTGTCCTAATTCATGCCAATAGTACCATTCAATTCACGAAATAACGTTGTTGTTTATAGTGCTGTTTATGTGTGAGGATCGGTGCGGTTAGTGCAGAACTCTGTTTCAAAAAACGGTCAAATCAGTGACTGTCAAATGTAATGCCTCTGAATTCTTTTTTTTTTTTGTTGTATTTCCTGCGACCCGCTAACTTTACAGCATGGGTAATGTTGTTCTTACACTCCAGATATTTCAACTGGAGGACTTCACGATAAGACCGTGTTTGTAAGACTGCTTTTGATTGCGCATTTCGGAGCTTTGGCTGATTGATTCGAGCCCCTGCTTGAGGAGAACAGCCAATCGATCTGTCAATCAGCTGATTTCGTATGAAGTAAAATATTTGTTAATCAAATGATTTTCAATAGGAAATAAAAACTTTATTTTATATCCCACAGTTAAAATATAATAGATTAGCGATGTTTATAATTTTCTCAGTATCGTTTATGGAGACCTTGTTTACAAACACGTATGAATCATCAATAAATCTAAAATCTTGATATAGTTATACCATTTTACGCTAACGATGTGCCGTCCTAACCTTCCTGATTCAAGCAAGAGGCAGTTGCTTAGTTGGCCGTCGCCCTTCCAGGCGCCAGCGTAGCCTGGAATGGCCTCCTGTGCGGTGCTGACGCTTTCTCAATCATGATCAGATTTCGCTGTTGCACACCATTGTTCTAATGAACCTTTGGGCTAAAGGATCGCTTTCTGTGGTGGTCGTAGAGGGGATTAAGGACTGCATCTACAGGTGCAAGGTCAGCCGGATTTCCGTGCTGGCCAAGCCTAATTTTCTTCTTGGTTTAGCCGAATAAGTCAATGACGAACCTCTGTTAATATGGTAGTTTCATAGTTATTGGTAGGGCGAGCTTCACAATAACAAAAAATAGTTAAATCCGATGAATTAATGCTGTCCACCATAGCTTCATCCTACCCTCACTTAGCGAGTATATTAAATTGCTTAGAAAGTAATGGCAGTTTCCGTAAACTTCTGTTACTTGCAACCACCTGGTTACTGTCGACATGGCAACTTGGGCGGTGAGTCTCTGGAAAATCCAGGGGTTGCTGGTCCAGGCCTCGTCCTTGACATCCAGTGCATAACGCGTCTCATTAAATATAGACAATAATAATGTTTTTTTTTTCAATATAGTTTTTAGGGACGTTTCCTATGCTCTGTTAAATCGTTTGTACATAGTGCAGTAAGCGGAAATTCACCTCGATCTAAGGTCCCTCCCATAGTTGTCCCTGTTGAGAAAAGGGCATCTTTAGCATCTACTTTGTTTCGCATTTCGTTAGGCCCTAAAGCTACCCAAGCAGCCTAATATATTTGCATTTTGTATAGCACGAACTTAATAACTAAAAGGATCGTTCTAAGAGGCCTGCTGAGATCTATATATAAATATGGGATCTTGAATCTGAAGGATGCACTCTAACCCAGTCCGTTACGCGAAGTTAATGAGGACCTTTGATAGTAAACAACTCGTTAACTCATTACGGAAATAGGTTGTGAAGACTCGACTATTATAAGGAACCTTGAATCTATGGATGCGTGTAGAAAAGGAGGAGTTTAAGCGCCTGGAGGATCCCTAAATTGAATAGAAGCCAGAACGAAGCACGACTCGAATCGTTACCCCTCAACGCTTTGCATGGTACCAATGCGACAAGGAGAAAGGAACGAGTAGCTCCTAAAAACAAATCTAAGCCCAGAGCTAAATTAGCTTTCTATTTAAAAAATACCATGGTTTGGAAGAAAACTGGGAAAAGCTTGAGCAAAGCTAGACGATTATCAAGAATCTGTATCCGGTTCTGTTTTATCAAGTAGACGAAATTATCCAACAATGATGACTCGATAGAGATTAACTCGACAAAAATGACGTAATGTTATTTTTTAGTTACGGCAAGGTTCATTAACTTACTTTGCAAAACGGAGTTTGGAGGCTCATTTAGACGCATCATATTCTCCAGATCTTAAATGCCAATTGTTTCGATCAGTGGAAAATTAAATTAGTTGATTGAATAAACAGTGAATTGATAATCGGAAAGGTCTCAAAAACGGGCTGAACGAATTTTTCAATGGCAGACGCGAACAATTCTAACGATACGACACCGCTAAGTCGGATGAGAGATGAAAGAAAATCGTAGAGTGATAGCAAATACCTAAATTTATATACACTAATCCATTGCGCTCTTTGTAAACGACACTTCACCAGGGTGCATATACATATAACTGCTTTGTTTACATACTTGCTCCTGTGTGTTCTTTTCGCACCCTATGCATTTATGTCGCTGTAGAAGCGCCATATCTCCCATACAAAAGTATATGCCCCGAATAGGGTATCATAAATTTTGATTGTCACACAAGGTTGGCTCGATACACGATGCCTTTACCATGTAGGCTTAGAGATTCAGGCAGTTCTCAATGGTCCATGTTCTCGAACTCGCGATGCGGTATTTAGCTAAAAACGTTACGATTTTGAACACATATAATAATATTAACTGGGAAATGAAGATACTCCTGTATCTTTTGGACAGTGTGATTGCCAGCTTCCATGTTTGTTTTTGTGTGCAGAGATGCCTTCAACTTCGGATCAACTTTGGCCGCTAATAATAACCGCGTTTACTATGTCTTTAGCGATTGTACCTGGTGGATTAACATTGTATTCCGTATTCGAACAAAAATGAGCAATAGATTTCTTGTTTTACGAAGTATACAACTCGACTATATATTGTGTATGAATATTGGAAATAAATATAAGGACAAAGATCTAAAATGGGCTCATATAGCGTCCAGCTGCCAAAAGAAAGATCATAGGAAATTGGAATTGTACATACAGCATGGAATGCAGATGGGAGTGAGATTTTAATCACATATTAGGTCAAAAAAGCGTTTCTACATTTTCTCTCACTTGCTGTTTACTTATTCCTTTTTGCTCTATCAGATTTGCTCAGATTGTGTTACAGGTGCAGTTCCAAGAAAAAAAATTGATGACCTAGATGAAAAAGCGCACTCTTGACACCTGCTGCTATGCATTTCCTTGTTGAACCCAAAACGCTGGCGGAGCAGCACCGAAATATTTTACCGTACATCGTAACGACACTATCGGTAAAAGAACAGCTCGAGAGTGCTTTACCATGTTTGAAAACGCTATTCGGGGCTTAGAAGCAGGAGCAACAAGAAACTAGAAAACGGCCCAAAAAAATGGACTGCAGCCATACGACCGTCATGAACTACCTTGAATGTACACAGAAACTTGAAACTGGGGCTTCATGACCACCGACACTACATCCCAACTTTCCGTCCGATATCAAGCGTCACGGGGCCACAATGACTGATTTTTGCACTGAATAGCTACCGGTGATGATGAGTGATGTTTGTACGCTAACATGGATCAGAGATCGGAAAGAGTAGCTGCAGAAGAAAAGCCAAGGCTCAAGGCCCAGCCCAGGATTTCATTAAAAAAAATTACAAATAAAACAAGTAATTAACAGTTTTATTTACAACAACTTGCAGCGATCAACCAGGCTATTAAAGAAAAGAGATCCTTCAAACGAGGTCAGGTCGCGAGGCCATATACGGCAAACATTGTCAAAGCTTAAGGTAGCTACTGATACTGTTATTCAAGATAGAGAAAGCTAGATTCGATAAAATATTGAATAAAGGTCTATGCCTAAGTTTTTGAAAGTTTGGCTTCTCATGGGACATTTTCAAGGAATAAATGCACATATTTTTGTATTATTCGGCAGGAAGTTTCATAGATTCATGGCTTGACAATTTTTCTAGCAACACCATAATCCTATCACTGTGGAACTTCTGTGATTTCTGAGCGAAAACTTGGAACAAGTAATTTTTGCATCTCTATTGAAACCGTTTCCTCCAATACCGTACCTTGATCATGAACGGCACAGATCTTTTAATGGATCTGAGCCTTTATTGTAAAAAAAAAAGTGTAACATATAATGATACTTGCAGAAAGTTCACTCATTCTCAAGCGCTCTAACTTAAGTTTGAATGGGAACACTCTAACAATTTAATGCAGATATTACTGTCGAATCTCAGCTTTCAAATGGCTCCACCCACGATCAGACCCGACTTATACTATCAAACATATAACTTCAAAGCTGGAGGAACAGCTAATACTCTTCGACAACTCGTAAAAAATGTTCAGGGGTATTTCGTAGCATTTAATACAATAAAAATATATTTATCAAGCCCGCTTATTAATTAGAGTTCCATTAACAATTCATCGTCGACAGAATTTTGGTTCTTGGTAATTCTGTTTTCAGACGCTGCACTTTAACTTAGTTTACATCAGTGAATCTTGTTTTTTTTTTATCTTCAGTTGTAACATTTCTCTTAAAGCCGTACTATATAGAGGCTGGCCATTCTTGTTAGCGAAATCATTGGGAAACGATTATCTCGACAGGCGTTCCGCCGTATAACAGTTTGAGCTGTCGCAGGGGCCTCGATTCAACACAGCACTTCAGTCAGTTTTATTGGAAAGGCAGAACATTGTGACAATAAAAGGGTCTGTCATATTAACCAACAATATACTGCCTAAATTCGTCCTAGCCACTAGCTAAGATTGCCGTCCGATATTTCCCTAACTCCCATCAGAAAAACTGTATTTCTTCACCCAAATGCAACATTTTTTTCGCCTCCAAATTACATCTGAATGCTTTTTATCCACTTTCGTAGAGCTTATTGCGTCGAGTACTCTTTTAAAATTCACTGTATGCTTCGTATCTAACAATTGAAGCCTGTTTTCATGCCACTGATGAAGACACGCTAGTAACACCTGCGAATTAAGTAATAGATCGGTAACTTTTAAAAGTCTCTAAAGTTGCACATCTCTCGAAGCTTAACGCTGCATTCCCAGAAAGGAAAATGAAGCGGCTCACACGGTTAAGTTTTGGCGCAATTTTTTGAATACTCCGAATTGATTGTGTCATATTAGAGCCTTTGGCTACGTTTGACTGGACCGAATGTGTTCCTTTTCAGATTGGCATTGTAAAGTTCTACTGTGAGCTTCGGTTGGGAACTCAATCAGCTGTCTCATTAAGTGAACGCAGGGCAAAGGTACAGGATAGGCACCACAAACAGAGAAAGAATAAGGTCTGAGAGATTCATTTTTAGGCGAGCATTGCGAGACGCACGTTCTGGCCAAATAAAAAGAAAACACAGATCCTTAACAAAGCGCGCTCCTTAAAAACGCTATTATTCTATCAAGTAGTTATATAGCTGCTTCATGAAAAGAAAAACGAGCATAACCTTATAATGTTAATTAAAGTGGAACATAAGGCCAAGGCATCGGACTGCCGTGGTGGACACGGTTTCGAAGGACGTATAAGTGTTTCATGCATATTTGATGAATATTTAAAAACGAACAACTTTAAAAGTTTTTGCCTGTAAGGATTCATGTGTGTCTCATTTTTATTATTGAATCACGTTTGCTGCTATCGGTAAACCTATTTCCGAATGTTTATGAGAACGAGGATCGATAGGATCAATTGCCGTTTAGTATGTGTCGCACTGTTATTATGGTGTTATTATTACTGCAAACACACGAGTTGTCAGCTGCAATAGTCTACTGCCTAGCATTTTGTTAACACGATCGGTGGACAGTAAAAACATAGAGATACATTTTGAGAACATAACCAATTTCACCACCTAAACCAGACCGTCTCAAAAAGATTATGTCTATGTCTGTTGAATCTTTTAGTAAAAGTGGTAATCATGCTTGCAATTAGCCATCTTGACCAGCGATAGTCTTACTTGGCCAGTAGTTCGTAAGGATTATAAAGATTTCTAGTCATAACAAATCTATAGACATTGGAAATAAAAACGCATATAATAATAGTCATATATTTTTGTTTTATGCAAAGCGCACGATAATTGCTATTTAATTAACTAATAGAATCACGAAAAAAAAAATAAACGAATAAATACTCTCAGCAGAAAATAGGTCACGCAGAGCTGTCTCATTTTGAGATTCGTTGCCGTCAACCACATACATTTATCTGCACCTATACTAACGTAGTTTTTACAGGCTTGTTTTGTTTGATACTTTTCAGCTGTCCAATCTTGCCTTTTTCTAAATAACAACTTCATACTGGACGAGGATTTCATCTAAAGTTTTCCATTGACGTCGCTCATCTTGCAGCGGTCAAATCACTCTGCTTTGCTATTATCCCGATTAATTGTTTTCACCGTAGCTAAACCGGCCGAAGTAGTAACGTATGGGAGTGCGAGCGCTGTTGTGGCAGTTTAATCTAAGAGGACTGTTCGAAGTTTTCCGACAAGTTGGTTCTATTGAAACGTCCCGTTTAGCCGTCGTGAATCGGCTGTCTGTCTGGGCGTGGGTGGGAGAAGACGCGATACTAATGGATGGAAACTGGATCGCCCAGGCCAAAAATGCTTTATTTCTTTAAGCCCCCTGGTGGAGACCCACGCAAATACACACACAGTCACACTAGTTGCTTCTCCCATGACACCCCTCATCTCATCAATGTGGCAACTGGAATGCGAACAGAAGCGGAAAGAGTTCGGGCTGAATTGTCCATTTGGAGCCCCGACCTTCATCGGGTGCCGCTAGTATTGTAGAAATGCGACAACGTAAGAGCAAGAAAGACTAACAAGGTGTGTGAAGCCATTAAATTTATAAGTGGGCCTAGATATACTTTGAGCATTAAGGTATTCATACTAATCCAAATAGGTGTTAGCCTGAGGGAGTTCATTCCAACAAAAAAGCCACCCGACGAAGAGCTATCCAATTTAGCAGATACACACTATCAAAATCCTATGAAAGCGAGCAAGATAATTTTAGGCCTTCCTATTTTTTGCTCGAATTTTATTAACTTAGGTATGATTTATTACGGGATAACCATTCGACAAGGATTTAGGAACTCATGTTACAGCATTATTTTCCTGTTTCACCAGACATAGAGAAGAACTACGTTCCGTGATTATATTCTCTTCCGTAATAAATTCAAGATATTTCGCGCTTCAAATTAAAATAAAAGGCCGATGCTTCGTTTCCAATAACAGCTTCACGCAGAAAAACTTTTTTTTCTTTCGACCTGAGCTGATACGACGAATACAATGCTATGTTGTATATGTTTACGTAGTTCAAGGGAAACCCCCTTTGCCAGTTTTCGTGTCTTTCGGATACGCTTCAAAACTGCTTGTTAATTGACTTTCACCTGATCAATTTCTTACCTAATTAAAGCAGAATTTCGGTCGATCCAGGACACCATAAATCCTTCATCCTAAAGATTAGCAGATATAGAGAAAAATATCTATTGTATTACCGATAGCAAAGTAGGTCAAATTTGAAAGCAATATTTTTCCAAAGGCGTGTGAGACTGTCGAAATTTAGATTAATACTACCTATAAGTAGATATTTGTCAGCAAATATTTCGATGATCAATAAGTGACAGTTTTCTGGAGGTGAATAAGACAGCAGCAGCATGAAGTAATGCGCAAAAAGTGCTTTCTTTTTAACTATTAGAACCTATGAGTTTGCCAGTTCTAAAGGGTTGCATTAAGTTCTGCCTCTAATAAAAGAGCAGATTTTAGCGAGGCATATTTTAAGAGAGAGTTCTCTCGGCATGTGTGCCCCGGTAATAACTTAGGAAGTAGCATATTTGCCTGCTAATCTAACGGACAGGTTCGGATCCGGACACTGGCAGACGTTAATTCGTGATGAGAGATTGCTATCTAGTCGAAGCCTAACGATGGTGTGGGACGTGAAACTTCCGAACGAATTCCGGACGAAATATAGATATTTCGAAGCTAGATCCGCCTACAAGGCTACGTCCGCGACGCCACCAGGCCATTTTCAAATAAAAACGGCTAATTTGAAGACGATAATTACAATGATATCAGACAAAATCGACAATGAATTATAAGAAAAATTTCGATTCGTTTGTGGCCGGAAGGACATTATACATTTGTAGAAATGGGTTCGTGTAATAGATCGCTAAGAATAGTCAGAGTTGTTACTGGTCGAACGTAGTTCGTTCGGCATGAGCGTTCTATATATTACTCCAGGTTGCATTTAGCTGATATTCATGATTATTTTAATATATGCTTCAAGTATCATTTGGTCTTGGAGTTGACGAAACGCGCTCCGGCGCAATCCCGTCGTATCCCGTAGTTTAATGGCTTCGCAGCCGATAATCTTTTCGGGCGCTACTACTCACTGACCAAAAAGCCACTCCAAAAACGTCCTCTAACTCTCGCTAGCCGATGTACTAACCGTATTGACACGCTTTCAGAGCGAGTTACGTCTCTCTACCAGATTGAAGTTTAGCTTTTTCGAGATCGTGCCAATCAGGTCGTGCTGCCCGTCATGATAACGCCGAAGCCCCCGAAGAAGCACTGAAAAACTTTTAACGGCTCGATGACAGTATAAGACGTCGCCCATCGAGCGGGCTCAAGCTAAGTATATACGAAGTAATTATTAAAGGATATTAATGTAAATTCCACATTTGGCCCTAACCGGTTGCTCATCTATTTTCATAATACTGTCATCAAAATTGAAAATTCGGGACTAAGTAGCCGATCTAGTTGTCGCTAAACAGAATGTACGGTGAAGGTTATAGGAAACAGGCGACCACATCATGTAGGTTTATCTAAATCCACTCTGAAAATGGAGGAAGCCTATTATAGGCAAGCCTATTATATAGCACTTTTTCGCGCTTGTGACACCGCTACAAAGACAAATTTTGTCCTCGGCTATTATTTTCGTCCGCGGACGTTCATTAGCGCTGTTAATCAGGCCCGTGGCGTTCATCTGCAGCACTGACAATAGCTGATGTTCTTTCAACCCGCTCGTTAGAATTTAGACTCGACTAAGAAGGCGACAGAAGCCGTTGCCGGAAAGATAAGAAAAACTAGGAAGCACAGCCTTATTCCCACTACGTGGAAAGCCACCTCGATATACTCCGTAAAATATTTCGATCGAAAACAAAACGTAAACAAAATATGGTTTATTTAAGAAACATAATACGCAAAAAGTCAGTCTTGACGGATCTATATAACTAACAGCATAATAGGAACAATTTTACTGTCACCGACGTGCTTAACACGTAACTCAGCAATGGTTAGTCGATTTTCAAAATTGAGTTGAAATACTCGCCTAAATCAGATCCATACAAAAATGCTAGTGAAAGCGTTTTAAGATACCGTAACCGTCAGACCAGTGTATCTACCACCATCTACGGGATCGCGTAGAGCGAAGTGAGAATCTGTCTGAGGCAAACTTCGAAAATCCACTAGTGGATCTTGCGTGTACGAAGCAAACATTTGAATGCTTCTGGTCTTCGGCTACGTACACGTATTAACTTCACAAAGTGTACACATGCGCAGACGATCTGCGTTGGACATGCTATTTCATCTAAAAGTAAATTTAATGTTTAATTTGGCGTTGAACCAATAAAGCCAAATATGTCGACCTCACTTCGACCTTGAGTCTTGCTCATCTGTAACACACAAGCGAAACTTCCATACAGCGTCTCATTCCTTCATCCGAAATAGGACCTGAAAAAAGAATGTACAGTATTCATAAATTTACTTGGGGCAAACATGAAAAAACTACAAATCCGTTTTAAATTAAGCCGTAAAATCGATCAATTGTTTGAATAATAACAAATCTGAAACACCCGCTATCTCGTGTATTATCGATAATTTTTATTTAATTAATTGCTTGTTAATGCGATATGGTTTGGCCAAAGAGTTTTACAATCATTAAGAACTACTTTTCAGATTAGGGCAAACTGTGTGAATAGGTTTGGCACAGAAAGCGATATCTCCAATCGAACAACTTACAGTCCCTTTACGGTAACCCACCAACCCATATTACATAAGGGAGCTAATTATACGCATAACTTCCTCGCTTTTTCGCTAACCGTATAGATTACACTTGTAGATAATATTGATTTATTGCCTAACATTTCGATTACTGTTTTATAAAGATTTCTGTGTTTAAGTAGGATCTCGCTACTGTTTGTTACAAGAAAATATCAAGCAACTTAAAGAAAGAGTAGTCCTTTCGTAGCTTCGTAGCTTTTCGTTGAAAACCGCGTAAAAGCTCTCGCATCTCACAGCTGTTTCTAGTCGCGGTTTCGCTTGTTCTGCTCGAACGTAACTGCGCCACTCCTCTGAAAAACTGAGAGAAATTAAATGACGGCCACATATCGTGACATACTACCGAAATGTCAGGTTAGATACATTTGAGGTAGTATGAGAAAGCGTGAGATCTACTGTGTTTCAAAAGGTCTATTCCGAAAGGAACTAACGTAATTAGATACTTTGTTTTTGTAGCAGACTAGTTGGCATTAAGCAGTCGGCTTTGATCTGTGGTTCTCTTCTCTGGCTTACCGTACTAAATAGTACATCGAGATTTTCCATACTCTTACCGCACTGCTCAGGATCTTACCATGGTTTCAGATCTAACCTATCTAGTAAACAAACTACATAGAAGAAAAGGGTACGTTTAAAGTATATAGATCTCATCTGATTTGCCGATGTATAATAATATGTGTGTGTATTGTTATAAGCACGTCATTCTGCGTGCATCTGAAGGCATCTGCCTAGAGCATGCATGCTAACATAAATGCGTGACCTGACACGCAAGAACACTTGGAACACCACTAATGAGTATGCCATTTGCATTAATTGATCGCGCGTTGATATCTTTTCAAAAGAATACGAAATGTAATATATTTACTGATATGGCGGTCTTGGTATGCAGTTGTTTTTTTCTAATAACAGTAAAAAAAGGACGCAAACTCTCACCGCAGACGATTACCCCATTAAGCCATCGTTAGCGATCGCAGTTAGCTCTTACCTCATACCGACAACGTATTGTTGAACATACTACGGGCATTACGATTAAATTTGAGCGCTCGCTCGTGCTTGTCCTGAAGTGTCGCACGCAAGAAGTTCGAAGCGCATGAGAACTATCCATTGACCTCATTGTTTTTTGGTCTTTTCATCAGTGGATAGTAAGAGACGGACTGTCAAAGGGATCAAAGCCTTATATCCACTCATATCGGTGGGTCAAGAGGTGATATCATGCGCATACGATCGGTAATATCCTTCGTATGTATTCGGTAGAGTGTCCATTTCGATCTGCTTTAAGTACGCCTGCGTTTCCTAAAGCTGATTTAAAGTCCTATTAGAATTTAGCATTACCTTTCTAATTCGGGTTTGTGCGTGGTAAATACCTCGGAATATGTAACGAAAGCGGTATCTATAACGGCACCTAACACTCACTATTATGAAGGTGCAAAACTGAAAGCTGGATAATAACTCCGTTTTAGCCTGTTTCAGTGAAACAGCAAAACCACCACGGCCAAGTAACGTGTTGAAATAATAAAAGCAGATCTAAATATATTCATAAAAAGACACCGATCTTTATAAGGGATTCGACGATAGTAAGAAGGCGTTTGTTCTTCTTACTATCATCGAAGATACAAGCTCATGAAGCACTCGACATGATCTGCATGTAGGTAGGCTTTGCTTTGTTTATTTGCTGCTTTCTAATTAGCTAACTTTATCCTCAGGTTTAGTAGTTGAAACTATTCTTTGTACAGAATGATGTTTAGTATAATAATGTTACAGTAAACAGGGTTTCATCTATTTCGTCAAAAAATTAAGAATTATTATTTTTGCGTATATTTTGTCCCTATCGATTCGCTGAGTTACAGGCCTTCTCAGCTAAAAGCGTATACACACACAACATTTCACAAAGGTGTTAGGGAACAGATAACGGCTGTCTTGTTCAGTAATGTGAGGTTCTTTTGTCTTTACTCAAAGTGCATCATTCCTCAACAGCGACCTGACAGGTCTGGTAGGTTCTAAATTTAGTAAAGGGTTTACCAAACTGTCTGATGGAAATAGATGGATTACCAAACTGATGGAAATAGAACGTTTTCGATATATTAAGAAGTAAACAGCGAGCCTAAAAACAGATGAAAAATTACAAATACTTGCCATTTTCGATTTGAAACGAGATGGTAGGGGGTTACCTTGATTTGAAAAACGCTAGAAGGCATTATGCAGCGTCAAGGGTCTAGTTTTTTAGAAATACCCAAAAAGTCTATAAGAATGAATTCGTATTTATCCATACCGGAACGTATAAGAGCCTATCGTTGCTCACAGTCAGAAACGAATTTTTTAATATAATAACCAGCAGAGTGAGCAAAATGCAGACATGCTTTAATTTTCCATGATGCTTGCAACAGTCAAATTTACTAGCACATTTAATAACGTCAACTCCTTTAAAATCAACTGCATATATTTATTTATACACTGTAAATTGATTGTATAATGTTTGTCAAACTGTGAAACTGGGCTTGCCGTAGACATGACAACGGAACAAAGCAATGATAAAACGATCGATAATAATGACGATGATTTCGACAAAATCATTACATAAGTTTTATTACATGAAAAAAATCAACTAATATTTATCAAAGTGTACGTGCGTACTCGTTATAGTGTACGAGAAATCGTAAAATTAACATATGAGCCAAGAGTAAAAACAGGCTGAGATCGGGTAAATCAACAGCTGCTAGAACATACACAGAAGCTATAAACAGACTGGATAAAGGTAAAATCAAATAAGGTAAAAAGTTACGGTAACGAATCCTTAGACTGCTACAACAACGCCTATGAGGCCTGCTTGCTCCTACAGCTAAACTCTATGGCGCTTCAACGATGGGTTTCTCGAATGTGCGACATATACATCATATAACATTAGTGGTGACTCACTATATGCACTTGATGCTCATTTACGTGATGGTACTACTTCCTGCGGGACGGATAGTCGTAGGTTCAATCAACGATTTGGAAGCATTGCTTGCTTTTCTTATGCATCAGCTCTACTTTTTCCCAGATCCATGGCTTTTCGAATTGTCGATCAAAAATACTTCATTGTAGTTGTTTTATGTTTATGAGTTACGCGTGAATCAAGACGGGTGATTAAAATGGCCGGAGGTCATGAAGTTGGCTGGTACCGACACGCTACGTATGTACAGAATGCTCTTGAAATACACGACCAGTTTCAAGTCCTGCGTTCGATTCTATCTACGAACGGCCAAGCCTCTACAGGGCACAACAGGGGCAGAGTATGACGAGCGAAGGTGGCAAGTGTCAGTATACGAACTCTCTCCAGATTTTCCCACGAACAGCGTTGATCCTGTCTGAAATGAAGCTGGTCCCGATAGTTTCGTACGGGACCCAGGAAGTCCCACTTATTGTTTGCGCAACTCCAAAGACTCGATCGAACTACACCTACCTAAAACCCGCTGCGAGTCTGCATTGCTTATCGTTGAGCAAACACATGCAGCTTCTAAACACCACATCGCTATTTGTAGAGGATCCGAGACGTAGATTCAAAGTTTCCACTATCCCTTTTTAACTGAAGTTTATTAATATATTGTGGGAGATTAAAATGGCGAAGATCAACAACGACTTTGGCAACTCAGCGGCGATGATCAGTAAAGCTTGTAGGAAAGCGAACATCCGAACCGAAAAAGGCGTGACTTCCAACACATGTCGCACACTGGATTTTTATTCGGTGAAAGGTACGTGCTTCTATACAAGACACGGGAAAATATGCTTTCGAGTCTCTTTGATCAGACGTATCAGTTTTTAAATATTAACTTTATATGACTATACAATACAATTGCGTTTTGTAAGCATACAAGGGCAGCTTCTGCTGCAATGCCATATTCCCTTGTATGCAACCTATAGTACCTATAGTGTCCATTTGTATCAAATTCGTGATTCCTGAACTTTTTATGATGGCTTAGTTGGTGATCTCGGAACGTATCTTGATTATACACTGCATTCGAGTAACTGGCATCATAAAGATTTCCTGAAGTGATTGTTCCCATTCGCTTAACATTGTCGCTCTATACGACAAGAACGGTCGTTCAGTTTCAAAGAAAACCCATTTACCTTATATAAATGGTTTTTATTTCGGCGAAAGCAATAAGCTTTTCAGCTCGATGTGGTGATGAATGCTGAAAGATTCCAGCCTGGCGCCTTTCGTTTCTGTTCTCTCAAGCCATTTTTTATTAGGATATGCTATGCAATCGAATAGGTTTTGACTAAATAGTGCAACGAGATATAATGAAAAAATACGTGATAGTCTCGATTCTTATTACAGTTTTAACTGCCACTAAGAAAATGCTTAGTTTTGCGCAGTTGCTCAACTAGGAGAGCACTTAAACATGCATAAGTTGACGATAAATACAACTTAAAGACCGTTAAAATTAATTTCATTGAAATTAACACAAATTTTATATAAAATTGAAGATATTTGAAGAAGAAAAACAATATTTGGACGATTTTTTAATTAATTAAGCTGATCAATATTAACATAGATTCGAGAGGATCGCTATAAAACGTCAGTGAGTTGCATTCGATATGATAATTAAAAAAAATATATTACAAAAATTGCCTATTACTCATTAAAAAAATCGAATAAGCTTAAATTTGGAATGTTACTCGTAAATGCTGCATGCTAAATTTTTAGTATTTACTATTTTGAAGTTTGTTTATATATACAT